>NW_003852496.1:295242-308263 GCF_000181295.1 Otolemur garnettii | reverse complement strand
CCTGTAACAGCCTCAGGGGGTTCCTTCCCCTTGTGGCTGAGGAACCCTGACGCGCCAGCAATAAACCTGCCTCTTGCTTTTTGCATCGATTCGTGATTGTGAGTGGTCTTTGGGTAGGCGACCCCCGGGGTGGGCACAACACCAGCAGGTTATCCAGAAAGATTATTATCTTGAAAGTTGGAACCAGGAATCCTCTGAGGAAGACAAATATCTTTGGGAAAACACTTGGATTAGCCCATGGTGTAAAAGGTGAGGGCATAATTGTGATCAGCCAAATTGCTAAAAACAAACGAAAAACTCTTAAAATGCAACAATAAGAAGAAAACTAACAATCTGATTAAAAATAGGCAAAAAACCTGAACAAGCACCTCACTAAAGACTTATAGGTGATGAGTGAGCACATGGGAAGATGCCCCGCCACTCGTGTGTCCGTCTCTCTGGGTTGCCAGGAAGGTATACCTGAGGCTGGGTAATTCGTAAAGAGAAGAGGTTATTTGGTTCATGGTTCTGTAGACTATACAAGAAGCAGCATGCCACCATCTGCTTTGGGGAGGGCTTCAGGGAGCTTCCAATTAAGGCAAGTGTGTTACATGGTGGAGAAGAAGCAGGAGGGGAGGGTGACAGGCTCTTTTAAACAATCAGCTCTTGAATTAACTAATAAAGTGAAAATGCAACTCTTTACCTTGGGGAGGGCATAAGCCATCCCTGAGGGATCCATCCCCATGATCCAAACACCACCCCCCAGGACCCACCTCCAACACTGGGGATCATATTTCAACATGAGATTTAGAGGGGCCAAACATCCAACCTCATCATCATGTATCGTAGGGAAATGTAAATTTAAGTAACAGTGAGACACCACGGCACACCTATTACAACGGCCAACAGCCAGAACACTGACAACACCAAATCCTGGCCAGGGTGTGGGGCAGCAGGAACTCCCATTCATTGCTGGTGGGGATGCGAAAGTGGTGCAGGCAGCTTGGAAGGCAGCTCACTAGTTTCTTATAAGACTGAACAGAACATGCTCTCACCACGTGGTCTGGCAATGGCACTCCTTGGTGTTTATCCAAATGAATTGAAATCTTAAGACCACAGAAAAACCTGCACACATATGTTTATACCAGCCTTATTTGTAACTGGCAAAACTTGGGAGAAACCATGGTGTCCTTCAGGAAAATAAACTGTGGGACACCCAGACAATGAAATACTCATGTGAAAAAGAAATGAATTATTAACCATGAAAAGATATGGAAGCATTTCACATGTATATTATTAAGTGATAAAAGCCAACTTACAAGGTGTATACTATATGATTCCAACTATATTGCATTCCAGAAAAGCAAAACTATGGAGACAGTAAAAAGATCAGAGGTTGCCAGACGCTTGAGGGAGGATGGATGCATGGGTGGGGTACAGAGGATTTGTAGGGCGGTGACACTATTCTGTGTGATATGTACCATTGCACACTTGTCAAAACCCATAAAATGCACCACACCCAGAGTGAACCCTCAGGAAACTTCAGGCTCTGGGAGGAAATGCTGATCAATGGAGGTCAGTGGGTGTAACTACAGGCGAAAGGCCTAAATGCCTCTGGCCAAAAAAGCTGTTTGAGAGAGAGCAGTGAAAAGACTTTGTGAGGCTTACTTGTGAGAAACTGAGGCAGAATCCCATATGGCCAGGTTGGTTGTGGGCCTAAAAACTCCCTGACCTTAGGTCAGTCTGGTTGGTTGCAGGTGTAAAAACCCCCTGACTTAAGGCTCACATGGGAGGTTTGCACACAAATTTCTGTATGCCCTAGAAGTTTCTTTATGCCTCGTTTTAAAGATTGAAGTAACTGCCTCCAAATGGCAAGGTCAGTAGGACAGATTTTCAAACCATCTCTTTCCTCCATAGCCTCAGGCTTCATCAGATAAGAACAAAAGAAGTAATGGCTAACAACATGTTCTCCATTCAGTTATGTTAAACCGGGTTATGTTAAAAAGTGTATGTTGGGGCTTGGCGCCTGTGGCTCAAGCGGCTAAGGCGCCAGCCACATACACCCAAGGTGGCGGGTTCGAATTCCCAGCCCAGGCCTGCCAAACAACAATGACAGCTGCAACCAAAAAATGGCCAGGCGTTGTGGCGGGCGCCTGTAGTCCCAGCTACTTGGGGGGCTGAGGCAGGAGACTCGCTTGAGCCCAGGAGTTGGAGGTTGCTGTGAGCGTGATGCCATGGCACTCTACCCAGGGAGACAGCTTGAGGCTCCGTCTCAAACAAACAAACAAACAAACAAACAAAAAAAACGTGTATGTTGGGTGGATTGTCAGATTACTAGGGAGGAGCTACTCATGGGGTAGTCACAAGATGTTTAAATGGATTAATGAAGTCATTGATGTCCAGTGCATATGTGCAGAGGGATTGTGATGAATATTAATGAGGTCATTGATGTATAGTGCACATGTGCAAAATTGACTATATGAACCAGGAGTAACATAATCAACTTGCCACTTGCCATGAGAGAGCGGTGGTCCCTGACTGTGTAGGCCAGGAGAATAAATAAAGTAACTGGCCATTTTGCCTGAGCGAGTAAATGGTCTCCTTTATATAAAATACAATTTCAATAAGCATGCTTATTCTCCATGACATCGCTTTTCCGTGAGACCCTGATGACAACATGTAACAGATACGCCATCCTGGGGGTGATGCTGACAGTGGGGAGGTTGAGCCCACGTGGGAACAGGGAGTATGTGGAAATCTCTCTACTTTCCATTCAATTTTGCTATGAACCTAAAGTAGCTCTCAAATAAAAAGAGTAAGGTTTACTAATTAAAAAATGAGTAAAATGAGTAAATAGAGACTTAAAAGAGAGTTTAATCCCAAAAGCGACTCAGAAGGTGAAATCCCAGTTAGCTGGCATTACTTTTGAATTACTTTCTTGAGTTGCAGCTAAAGTGCAGTGTGCCATGTGCCTGCTCCTGCACGGTCACACAGGGCACCCTGCAGTGGGGTCAGATAAGTTGTCATCTTGCATTTAGCCTTCAACAGTGGGATAGAACTCATGGTACAAGAACTGGGGTGCAGAGTGGGAACAGCAAATTCTAATTTCTGGCTCCATGCTCAGTCCAAGGCAGGCAGGACGGAGTGAAGAAAGGAATATCCTTTGTGTCTCTCTCCCCTTCATGTTTTGGGGACAACCATAATTCAACTCATGCAAGTTAAAGGCAGGTGTGGGCTAGTCCTCAGAATGCAATGGTAGCAACATCGCATTCAGTCCTACTGACCTCTGTCATATGCTGGTGCCCTTTGCATGTCTGACTGAAAAGCCTATGCTGTGGGTGGCGCCTGCGGCTCAGTGAGTAAGGGTGCCAGACCCCATATACCAGAGGTAGTGGGTCCAAACCCGGCCCCTTCCAAAAAAAAAAAAAAAAAAAAAAAAAAAAGGCTGTGCTGCTCCTGAGAGGAGAATGGAGGAGGAAGCGTAGGGCTCCTGGGCATCTACAGTGCTTCCAAACTGGGTAAGACACACCTCGATAGGTCTCAAGGTGAAGCGAATTGGTCTACTTGGCTTGAAAAGTCTTAGGTCTCAGGGAGGTTTCTAGGATGAGGGCCCTGCAAGGGGGTGGCCCATGGGGTCCCAGCTGCTCTTGCCCCTCTCCCTGCTGGTGTCCTCTTCTCCCACTCCCATATTGCTCTGACTCTTTACTGTAAAGGGCTGTTAGGGAGGATTTGGGCCTTTACCGGCCACAAATGGTCTCTGTAGCAATTCTTCTTTGTTTTATTTTTGTTTCTCACAACCCTTTAAAAATGCAAATGTAATTCTTAGCTAGCTGGAGTGCAGTTTGCCAGCCCCTGTTCTAGAATTTCAAAAACCTTCCTCTCTTTGCAGTGTTGCCCCTGCTCTCCCCTGTCACCCTCACCCCAGACCTGGAATCAGCTGTGGTCTGTGAGGAGAGGTTCCTGAGCCTCCTACCCTCTTTTCCAGAGGAGAATCTTTCACTGAACTGGTAACATTTTCTCTGCCTCATAAAATCAGTGCTTTCCATTCAGAAGCAGCACAGCCCTGAGGGTGCAGGGAGGAGTCCCAGCGGACAGGCCCAATCTACCCCCTTTACAGGGTGATCTGGAGCCAAAAAGGTCCAGCCTCTCTCCCTCTGTGTGTTCCTCTGAACCTCAGTTTTCTGGGCTGTAAATTGGAGACAGAAGCAGCAGGGCTGCCAGGAGAAGTGTGTGCAGACTTCAAGGCATGGTGGGACTTCCACCCACACACTTCCCTGCTCTATCTTGCCTGTTCTCCTGGACATCCCTTTTCACTCCCATTTGGGCAGCTCATTGTCCCAGGCTCTGGGAGACATGTCTACTGTGTGTTGATAGGATGGGACCATCAGTGCATGGTGTGTAGTGGGATGGGGAAGGGGATGGCATTGACTGCGTGGCCTAGGCTGGGCTCAACCTACCACTTCAGCTTCCTGGACTCAGGCTATTGATGGTCTAGGGTCATCCACATGGCAGATGGCTGAGTCGTTACTGCCCTCAACAACTACAACAGAAAGGTGTGCTGCAGACCCAGCCACAGGACCTCAGAAGCTGACACTGTTTGGAAACAGGGCCATTGCAGATGTGCTTAATTAAGGTGCAGCCACATGGGAATAGGGTGGCCCTTAACCCAGCATGACTGGGGTTATAAGAAGGGGAAATTAGGACACAGGTGCACATGTAGGAGATGCCGTGTGAATGTAAAGGCAGAGATCATGATGATGTGCTTTTAGGCCAAGGACCACCACAGATTGTTGGGGGGAGGCCTGGAAAGTGTCCTTGCTCAGCCCTTAGAAGGAAAAAGCTCTGCCTGCCCTTGGAGCTTGGACTTCACACCTCCAGAACTGTGAGACATAAGTTTCTTCTGTTTAACCCCCTAATTTGTGATGCTGTGGGCCCCTGGCAAATTCTAAGCAGAGACTCTCTCTTTCTCCTGTACAGAGATCTGTAAAAAGATGGCCTTGGGCTCCTGGGGTCCTGTCTGGCTGACTGTTTGCCAAAAGCAGAGCTTGTCTATAATCAGAGAGACTGAGGCTGCTGCAAGTCAGGGAAGGCTGCTGCAGGAGGGGGCCCTGCCAGGTACGAGGGTGAGGAGGGAGGCCCCCTTCCAGGGCCCTCCCTGGTGCTTTGCCTCTGGCTGTGACGGGGTACAGCCCAGTATTTGTTCCCTCAGCTGCATCAGGCTTTGGGCAGCTGAGGAGCTGGGGAGGGAAGCGGGCACCTGGCTCTGGGGCAGATGGTAGCAGGAGGCTGAGCACAGAGGAGGAAGGGCAGGAAGCTGGGAATGTGTGTGAGTCCTGCCTCGTGGGCGCTCTGACCCTAAGATCACCGCAACTGGCCACTCTGCATTTTAGTTCTCTTTTCCCTTATGTGGCATCAGTAAAGAGCTGTAAGTAATCAGGAGCTGTGTTAGCTGTGCTTGGGGTGACGGGAAAGACTCTGAGACCTACGTGATGGAAACCACAACTGCTCATCCCGTCCTCCCGGGCAGAGCCCTTTCTCCCATGGGGGAGATGCATTCCCCAGATGGAGAGGCACTTGCTTCACACAGGGGAGCCTTTGCCTCCAGTTGGTGGAGGGGCAGGGGAAGGGAGTGTGCTGTACGTGATTTCTAGGGACTTGTACCCAGGGAAGTCCCAAAACTTCTTCTCAGGTTGTTGAGGGGAGTAAAGACCCCAGAACTGTGGTTAGTCCTTCAAAGAGAAGGACAGCCTTTAGGAGGAGGGGCACCATCGAGCCCTTCTGACACCAAAGTGACAAGCTCCCTGGGACCTCTGGCTCCCAAAGTACAATACTGAGAAGAAAATTTATTCTGAAAGTGGAGCACCTGGGAGCCCATGGGGCTGAGAGGTTGGGGAAGGAGGTGGTGCAGGGATCAGCATCTGTCAGTGAGTGAGCACATGAGAGGGTACAGCCAGTTTTCTGAGCATCTCCCAAGCCCCAGGACGTACCCACTTCTTCACACAGCTCTCTCAGCAAATCTCCTGCCCATGAGTTTGAGAATCACAAAGATAGTCATCCCCTATTTTCTTCTTCTTTCTTCTCCTCCCCCTTACCGGGAACAGGGTTCACATTTAGATGTCTGGGCTTTTAGCCTTCTGTTGTCAAGGTGGCTGCAGTCCCTGTTGTGGGGGCAGGTGTTGGATGCCTAGCCCAGCAGCTGCACCATACACCCCGTGCTCATCTCCTTCAGCAGAAGCTAGAAAAACAGAGACAGTGTCTCTACATCACGGATTGACTCAGACTCGTCTGCCTCTATAATTCTTGTTTATTTGTACTTGTTAGCATTAGGTTCAGATGTAAGTGATAGAAAGCCCAAACTGATCATGTTAAGCAAAATAAAATTTCATTTTTTACAGAAATCTAGGCCATGAATGGAAATGTAGTTCTACAAGTTTTAGTGACCAGGTTCAGCAGATGGTTTTCATCTTGTGGACTATGGTGGCTGCCCTGGCTCCAGCCATCACACCTGCTTCCAACCAGCAGGATAGAGAAAAGGGAGGAGATGAACAGGGCTTCTCTCTGTAACACTTCCTGGAAGTTGCAGGCACCATTTTTATTCACAGCAAGTTTACCAGAACTTACGTGATTACACCTAGAGGTGCTCAGAGGAGTGTAGACTCAACTTGGGTGTCTGTGTGCCCAACTACCATTTGAGCATTCTATACTGAGGAGATAGGGCAGAATGAGGTATTGGGGAATGACTATCAATGTCTGCCACATGAGAACACAGCCAATGATCTAAGTATAATTGGTCACGTTTTCTGTTACTTGTAGCTTACAGAATTGCTAGCTCATATTCAATGAATGGATGGGCAGAAAATTCAAGAGCATTTCTCAGACTCCCATTTCCAGTTGTTATGAAGAAACATTAACCTGATTGACATGGCTGCATGAAACAACAGCAAACCTAGACAAAATGTCAAAACCATGAGGATGAGGTAAGATCAATTTACTGCCCTGAGAGCATTTCTAGGCAGAGATGCGGGGAGGAGGAACTCTGACAGAACTACACAGAAGAGAACCCCCAGGCACTCAGCAATCAGAAAACAAAGGTTGGCAGAGAAACCATCAGAACAGGTCAGAGGGAACTCTGCCCGGGGCACCTGCTTCCACCCCCCAGACTGGAAGACCCTTAACTCACAGAATGTTGGATGCCATACTTGGAGTGTCAGATGACTAAATGCTGCTCTGATTTCCCTGAACACATCTGACTTGTAATACCTGAAACAGTTTATTTTATTGAACTCTTTCCAAGTAATTTCAGTGAGAAATGGAACAAAATTCAAGAATACTTACACAGATATCCAGCAAAAATGTGGTAAAATTTACAATATCTAGTACCTAATAAAAGATCATCAGGTATGAAAAGAGGGAGAAAAATATGACCCTTAGTAAAAGAAAAAAAGCAACTAATCTAAAGCAACTCAGAACTGATGCGGTTGTTAACATTATCAGACCCAAATTGAACTTCTACAGATGAAAACTGTAACATTCAAGATGAGACATTCAATTAGTGGCAGGTTAACCATCGTAGAAGAAGAGACTGGTGAACTTGGACACACAGCCAAAGAAATCATATGAAATGAAACAGAGAAAAAAGAGGATGAAAGGAATGAACAGGACGTCAATGGCAGCTTCAAGTGGTCAAATAATGAGTAATTAGGGTTCCCAAATGGGAGAGAATTGGGTAAAGAAAAGACACTTGAAAAAATAATGACTGAAAAATTTCAATAGGTGATATAAACTATAAACCAATAAATATAAGACCATCAACAAACCCAAGCCCAAGAAACATAAATGAAATGACACTAAGGTACATACAAATCAAATTACTTAAAAAGTAGTGGAAAGAGGGCGGCGCCTGTGGCTCAAAGGAGGAGGGTGCAGGCCCCATATGCCAGAGGTGGCAGGTTCAGACCCAGCCCCAGCCAAAAACTTAAAAAAAAAAAAAAGTAGTGAAAAGAATCTTAAAAGAAGTCAGAGAAGAGAAGACATATCACATACAAATGGACCAAGATAATGACAGCAGGACAGTGGAATAACATCTAAGTACTAGAGTGGACATGGAGAAGGGTCAGCCCAGAATTCTCCATCCAGGAAAAAACAAAAGCAAAATGAAGAAAATTTTAAATAAAAGCTAAAAGAATTAATCACCAACAGA
Source organism: Otolemur garnettii (assembly GCF_000181295.1). Lineage (NCBI taxonomy): Eukaryota > Metazoa > Chordata > Mammalia > Primates > Galagidae > Otolemur > Otolemur garnettii. The sequence continues at coordinate 300,084 of NW_003852496.1, read as the reverse complement.
GCTATAGCTCAGCAGCTAGGGCACCAGCCACATGCACTGAGCTGGCAGGTTTGAATCCAACCTGGGCCTGCCAAACAACAACGGCAATTACAACAAAAAAATAGCTGTGCGTTGTGGCGGGTGCCTGTAGTCCCAGCTACTTGGGAGGCTGAGGCAAGGGAATCTCTTAAGCCCAAGAGTTGGAGGTTGCTGTGAGCTGTGACGCCATAGCACTCTACCAAGGGCAACATAGTGAGACTCTGTCTCAAAAAAGAAAAAATTACATGAAATCCTTCAGGCAGAAAGAAAATTATACCAAATGAAAATATGGATTTATATAAAAGGATGAAGAGCACTTTATTTAAATCTTTTCAAAAGCTAAGTGAAGTGTGGATTTCTTCCCAGTTTAATTGCACAAATCAGGCCTCAGTTTTCCTTTTGTCTCGGGCCTCAGAATAATCTTTCATCTTTGGCTCCATAACCTTTCATCTGGTGCAGGATGGGGAGAAGCCCCTTTGGGGGACCAAAGTATACCACATCAGACCCAGCTAAATGGACCCTTCTTCCGATCAGATGTAAGAAAACGGGAAACTTCTCTGACCCTGCCTAAACTTCATCCAGCTAACGGTGCTTCTTCCAAGGAAGCTACAGTTGTATTGAGGTGAAGCCCTCATTTCACTGAGCACTAGCACCACGCTGGGCAGGACCATCCCAGGACTTGCCTGTACCATGGCCTCCATCTCCAAGCTGAGTGCATTTACTCAGCCTTCATTCTACAGAATGATGATGTGATAGTCATAGAGGATGAGATCAATGCCTTCATGAAAGCAGCTGGTGTAAATGTTGAACCTTTTTGGCCTGGCTTGTTTGTAAAGGCCCTGGCTAATATCAACAATGGGAACCTCATCTGCAATATAAGGTCTTATGGACCAGCTCCATCAGCTGGTGCTGCGCCAGCAGGAGGTCTTGCCCCCTCACTGCTACTGCCCCAGTTGAGAGAACAAAGTGGAAGCAAAGAAAGCAGCTCAGGAGTCTGACAATGGCAGGGCTTTGGTCTTTTTGACTAAATATCTTTTATAGCATGTTCAATAAAAAGTTGAACTCTTAAAAAAATACTTAACTCAAGTTATTATTATAAAGTAGAGAACAGGGACTGATTGGGGATTATGGAGCATTAGTTCTAGCTCTTTCACTAACTGTCCATGTGGTGTTAAAAAGTTACAGTTTCTGCCGGGTGTGGTGCTCACGCCTGGAATCCTAGCACTCTGGGAGGCCGAGGCAGGTGGATTGCTTGAGCTCAGGAGTTTGAGACCAGCCTGAGCAAAAGTGACACCCCATCTCTACTAAAAATAATAATAATAAAAAAAGAACTGAGGCAAGAGGATCGCTTGAGCAGAGTTGGAGGTTGCTGTGAGCTATGACCTCACAGCACTCTACCCAGGGCAACAGCTTGAGACTCTGTCTCAAAAAAAAGAAAGTTACAGTTGCTATATGTTTCAAAGTTCTTCCTCTGAAAATATGAATTAGTATACTCTACTTGCTTTAAAAACATATGCAAAAGAACATATGTAATAGCTGCTTATGATTTTATTAAGTTATGCAAAAGAACATAATGTAATAGCTGCTTATAATTTTATTAAGTGCTCAGCTGAATATATATGAAAGGACTTTGTGAATTGTAAAGAACTCTGTAATAATATATAGCTATGGTATACTGGTGATGAAGATAATGGTTACAATTACTTTTGAACACTCATAGTGTTTTGCTAATAACCATATAAAATGTCCTAGAGAGAAATAATTATGGTCTTTTGAGATATTTAAGGTTATTGTTTTACCCTAAGTTAATAAATGAATTGCCAAGAAATGGCTACATTTAACATCTAAGAAGACCTTGTCAATTCCTCTGTGTCTACACAATTTCCATTTATTACTGAGTTATTAAAATTTAGTCTTTCTTGCTTAACTTTCCTTGATATAATCTCTTTCTTTCCACCTTTGGTTGACTGCAAATATAAGAATATTTTGTGGTACTTCTTAAAGTTCTGTTATTAAAAAGTTTTATAAGGCTGAAGGAGATAAATGCAGTGGGAAGAGAGAGGAGGAGGGAGGTTTGATAGACGGAAGGTAAACTGGGGGACCACACCTATGGAGCATATTGCAAGGGTATAAATCAAATCTATCAAGTGTAAAACACAGATGTAACACAATAATCAAGTGATGAGGTGAAAGCTATATTAATTAGTTTGGTGTAAGCACATAAAATTGTATAAAAAAATCAAAACATTGTACCTCACATATGCATAAATGTATTCATGATCTATGTGTATATGACTTAATAAAAAAAGTTTTATGTGTCTAACTAAAAAAAGCTAAGTGACTATGTAAACAAAGGTAATAACAATGTATACTTAAATATTTAAAACTTAAATATAAATAAAATGTACAGAGGGTGCCAAAACAATGTATACACTTTTTAAGACAAAACCCTGTATTAAATTGTAACGCTCCCAATGACATGGGGCTTTTCAAAATGTAGATTTTTTTTGTCCAGCCCAGATCGTACGTGTTAGAATTTTGAGGATACTGCTCAGACACCTGGTTTCCAGTAAGTCCTGCAGTTGCACGCTAAAGCTTGGGAACCATGGACCTAATATCGTGAGCAGCAGTTACAGAAGTCTTTGAGAATGCACCAGTCTTTGGAGCACTAAACTAACTCTCCTGGGGCCTGTGAATCCTCCTAGTGAACCATCAAGCTTAGTATTATCTTAGGAACCTCAGATCCCATGGTGAGAAGAAAAGATCTACCTTTCTGCAGAGCCAGTGCTCCAAACTACCCTGAGGCACTCATTCCTCTGGTTCCACAGGCTCAGGGTTCAGTCATTGGATTGATAAGTCTGCCTTTGTCCCTGTCAGATGTGTTTATGTGATGTATAATGGTCAGCCTAAGTCACTGGCTTCATATTAAATAAATCCTTTTAATTCCCACGAAAAAAAATTGTTATGCTGAAGTCACGTTTGCCGCAATTACAAGAGGTACTCAAGATGACTTGTATTCATCTTCTGTTATCAGCATATATTGAGTATTACAATCTTAACACCTTTTGTTCCTTTCTTAAAATATATATACCTTTTTTGGCATATACTCTGTACGGGAACAATAGCATAAAGGCCAGGAAGAGAGAAATGGCAGTAGGTTACTATAAAGTTTGTCTTATGAATGTGGCTGGGTGCTTGTCCCCTCCAAATCTCATGTTGAAATGTGATCCCGTGTTGGAGTATGGCCTGGGGGGAGGTTCGGTCCCTGGGACGGATCTCTCAGGAATGGCTTGTGCCTTCTGCGGTAATAAGTCAGGTCTGGTTTGATTCCTTCATGTGAAGCCTGGCTGTTTAAAAGAGACTGACACCTGCTCCCGGCTCACCACCCACCACAGCTGATCCTCTTAGCCCCAGGTCTTGACTGGAAGCTTCCCTGAAGCTGTCCTCAGAAGTGGATAGTGGCATCATGCTTCTTAGACAGCCTGCAGAATCCCAGCCAGACAAACCTCTTCTCCTTATAAATTGTTCAACTCAAGTATTTTCTCTATAGCAACACAGAATGGACCACCAGGTCGAGTGTGTGAAGTGGTACAGCACCACTTGAAGGGAGGCTGATAAACTATGCTTAATAAAAATCCTAAAGCAGACACTGAAATGACAAAACAGTTACAGCTAATAAGCAAACAAACGAGATAAAGTGAAGTAATAAAAAATTCTCAATTAAACAAAAATAAATAAACAAAAGGGACAGATAGAAAACAAGAAGCAAGATGGTAGATTTGAACCTAACCATATCAACAAAGACGTTCAATGCAAATGGTTGTAACCCTCCAATTAAAAGATAGAGATTTCCAGATTGGATAACAAAGCAAGACGCAGTTATATGCTAGCTAAGAGAAATAGATTTCAAAAATAACGTCGCAAATCTAGAAAGGATTAGAAAAGATACACTATGCTAACACAAATCATACAAAATATGTAGAAGCTATATTAATATCAGACAAAGCAGTTTTCAGAGCAAAGAATATTACCAGAAATAAAAAGATAATTTCATAATAATAATTATAGAGTCATTTCATCAAGAAGTAAAAGCAATCTGAAACAATCTGGTCAACTTTTAAGGAGAGATAGAAAAATCTACAATCATAAACAAAAATTTAATTCCCCAACCTCAATAACTGATAATTGATGGAACAAGTAGACAGAAAATCAGCCACAGTAAAGAAGTCTTGAATAACACTGAACAGGCACTCACAGAACACTCAACCAGCCACAGCAGACAGATATTCTTCTTCAGTGCAGGCGGGACATTTACCCAGGTCAACCACATTCTGGGCTATTCAACGGTCCCAACAAATTGTAAAGGATTCAATAGCATAAAATATATAATTCTAACCATGATAGAATTAAAGTAGAAATCAATAACTGAAAGATACCTGGAAAATCCCAAAGTATTTGAGATGTAAATAACACACTTTTAAATAACCCATAGGCAAAGAAAAAATTACAAAGGAAATTATAAAATCTTTTGAACTGAATAAAATGAAAACACAACATATTACAAGTTGTGGGAATTAGCAAAACGGTGCTCAGAGGAAATTTACGGCACTTAATGATTATATTGGAAAAGAAGAATGGTCTCAAATTAATGTTTTTGGTTTTCATCTAAGAAACTTGGGGAAAAAAGAGCACATTAAATTCAAATGAAGCCTAAGAGGAAGCAATAAACACCAGATTGGAAATAAACAAAATAGAAAATAGACCGGCTTGGTGCCTGTGGCTCAAGTGGCTAAGGCACCAGCCACATACACCTGAGCTGGCAGG
>NW_003852496.1:292243-295107 GCF_000181295.1 Otolemur garnettii | reverse complement strand
ATTTGAGACCAGGTGTTGGAGGTTGCTGTGAGCTGTGATGTCATAGCACTCAACTCAGGGTGACAGCTTGAGGCTCTGTCTCAAAAAAAGAAAATAGAAAGACTATAAGCATGTACGTGACTATGTGAAATCATTTTCTTTTTTTTTTTTGAGACAGAGTCTCACTTTGTCATCCTCGGTAGAGAGCTGTGGTGTCTCAGCTCACAACAACCTCAAACTCATGGGCTCAAGTGATCCTTTTGCCTCAGGCTCCCAAGTAGCTGGACTACAGGTGCACCCCACAACACCCTGCTATTTTTAGAGATGGGGTCTCGCTTTTGTTCAAGCTGGTCTCAAACTCCTGAGCTCAAGTGATCCACCTGCCTTTGCCTCCCAGAGGGCTAAGAATTACAAGTGTGAGCCATTGTGCCCAGCTTGGAAATCATCTTTTAATTATTTCTGCTTTGCTCTGTGAGCTCATCTTTCTGCAGCTCCTGGATGATTTCTTCCTGTATTTCATCAAATTTCCCTCTCTCATATTGCAGAGCAGATGTGGTCTGAGGGCAGCTGGGAGGCTCCCCGACCCTGCAAGGTCCAGGGTCCCCAGACCTCACTCCAGGAAGGGGCACACGCAGTCTCTACTTTGTTATGAGGATCCAGACTGGGATCTCACGGTTGAGACCAGAGTCTCATGGTACTGGGTCTCTGGTTGCCCACATAGAGCCTTAAGGATGGAAACACAGCTCTGGGAAGTTTTGATGGGGCAGGAAGGAAATCTCTGGAACAAGGAGATCTAAATATACTTATTAACTGATTTCTCCACAGAACAATCTAGAAGGTAGGCACTATTATTATCTCCATTTTTCAGATGAGAAAACTGAGGCACAAGGAGGTGAAATAGGTAAAACTTCACTTGTTCCAAGCCCCGTCCGTGACATGAGGCTTTGTGAGGTTGCGTCTGTGATCATTTCCCCTTCGTGCGAGCTTGCTCTCTGTCTTCCATTTGTACCCAGCAGTGTGAGGAGCCCTCCCTCCCTCAAACCTTGCCTGAGCTAGTGTCCAACCAGCTTCTCTGTGGACAGAGAACAGCTCTTCATGCTTTTTAAATAAGAAGCACTTGCATCCCCCACCCCCAAATTCTAGAGAAACAGAGACTCACTGGCCTCACTACCTCATTCATTGAGTCCTACTCCAGTCACCAGGATGGGCTGGAACCAGCCTCAGCATCCTTGGTGCTCAGGGTCTGGGGAAAAGCATGTGGCCATTCAGAATGGAGCTATCACAGGTGCAAGGACAGTGCAGAGCTGGGAACCTGCACTGTGATGCCAGAGGATCACAAGGGACAAGGGCACAGAGCTTGGGATGGGGGAGAGGAAGCCAGAGAGAGAGTGGCCCTGTGAGTGAGGGAGTCCCAGGTAGGGAGGGAGAGATGAGAAGACGCCTGTCCCCCTGTTACTGTCCACACCTGCCATGTGCTTGTGGGAAGATGCTAGATGCTCTGGGTCTGCCTTGTGGGCATCTGGCAGTCACCAGCCAAGGACTGCCTGTCCCCCCTTGTGCAGGGCAGATGACAGTCCTGGTAAGGGTCCAGTCAGAGTGTTGATGTAGTGGGGTCCAGTAGTTAGAGCCAACACAGATGACCAATGCCATGGGAGAAGGGAGAGCAGTGGCCAGGAAGGGCCGCTCCGTGTCGAGTAGCCTTGTTTCTTCTGTCCACCTCCGCTTATCACTTCTGAATGTGGGGCCACCTTGCTGTAATGTCTCCTGGCTGGGGTGGGGGCCAGCTTGGCCCACACGACCTATAGTACCCAGGTCCCAGCATGCCTGTTGCTGACAAATGGCAGGATGTCCAGCTCTGGTCTCTGAGGTCTGTGCTACCCCAGCAAGGGGCCACATCTGGAGGGGCACATACTCATTATGCGTTTTCTAGGGCTGTCATAGCAAAGAGCCACAGATGGGGGCTTTAACAATAGATACTTATTTTCTCACAGTCTTGGAGGCAGGTAGTCCAAGATCAGGGTGTCTGCAGGGTTGGATTCTCCTGAAGCCTCTCCTCAGCTTGCAGACGGTCGTCCTCTCCCCACGTCCTCACATGGTCTTCTCTCTGTGCATGTCTGTGTCCCTCATGTTCCTATGAGGACACTGATCACATTGGATTAGAGCCCACTCCAATGACCTCATTTTAACTTACTGACCTCTTTACGGGTCCTGTCTACAAATACAGTCCCCTCCTGATGCACGGGAGGCTAGGGCTTCAGTACATGATTTTGAGGGACATGTTCAGTCCATGACACACTCCAGTGTGGCCCTGTAACTCCTACTGGCTCGGGTTGGTGTCAGTTCATCCTGCTTAATCCTCTCAACAGCTCCTGAGAAAACAAAGTAGGAATTATCACACCACATGGAGTGACAGGAGACTGGTTTGGCACATGAGAAGGATCTGCCAGGACTATGGGGCCCTCTGGGCACTGTCCTCTGAGTCTCCTAAAATGCAGCAGCTGAGTGAATGATTATAAAATCTGTCCAGTGTGAGAAAGTTCTAATTGGTGGGCTTAGGGCATGAGTTACCCCAGTTATATTGCTGCATTAAAAACATCCCCAAACTGTCTGGGTGCTGTGGCTCACACCTGTAATCCCAGCATCCTGGGAGGCTGAGGCAGGTGGATTGCTTGAGTTCGGGAGTTTGAGACCAGCCTGAGCAAGAGTGAGACCCTGTCTCTACTAAAAATGGAAAAACCAGCTGGGTGTTGTGGTACATCGGTGGTCCTGGAAACTCAGGCTGAGGTAAGATCACTTGAGCTCAGAAGTTTGAGGTTGCTGTGAGCTAGGCTGATGCCACAGTGTTCTACCCAGGGTGACAGAGTGAGACTCTGTCTCAAAAAAAA
>NW_003852496.1:282363-291148 GCF_000181295.1 Otolemur garnettii | reverse complement strand
TTTGGCGGGTCCGGGCTGGGGATTCGAACCCACCACCTTAGGTGTATGTGGCTGGTGCCTTAGCCGGTTGAGCTATAGGCGCCGAGCCAAAGTTAGATACTTTAAAATAATGTCTTAGGGTGTCACCTGTGGCTCAGTGGGTAGGGTGCTGGCCCCATATACCTAGGGTGGCAGGTTCGAACCTGGCCCTGGCCAGCTAAAACAACAATGGCAATTGCAACAACAATAACAAAATAGCTGGGTGTTGTGGTGGGTGCTTGTAGTCCCAGCTACTTGGGAGGCTAAGGCAAGAGAATCTCTTAAGCCCAAGAGTTGGAGGTTGCTGTGAGCTGTGAGGTCATGGCACTCTACCAAGGGTGACAAAGTAAGACTCTGTCTCTAAAAAAAAAAGTCTTATATCAAAATAAATTCCAATTTGATTATTAGCATAAAAATAAATGAGGCTGTTTAAGTACAGTGGTAGAGAAAAGGGTCCGGTGACTCTTTTAATGAACAGGGCAGGACTTTGTAACATTATGGCTGTAAACTGTTCAAAAAAAAGACATTGGTAGATTTAACTAAAAATCAAAAAATTAAGTTTAGAATTAATCACCACAAAGAAAGTTACTAAATGAATGATCAGCCAGAAAATAAAAATGTTTGTATCACAAAGTTAATACGGTTAGTGCATAACAAGTTTGGGGTTTTTTTGCAGTTTTTGGCCAGGGCTGGATTTGAACCCGCCACCTTCGGCATATGGGGCCAGCACCCTACCCCTTTGAGCCACAGAAGCCATCCCATAACAAGTTTTTGTGAAGCAGTAAGAGATGAACGTCCGTCAAAATAATGGATAATAACAACAATAATTAAATTGCCATCTGAGTGTGCAAGCTGCCTCAGTGGATTATCTTGTGTTTCCCCACAGAATAAGCTTTTGAAGTAGGTATGGTGCTTTCTGAACTTTGAAAATGAGGAATTGGAAGCTTAGAGACTGTAGCTGAGCTCCCAAGGTCACCTGGCTAGAATTGCGGTGGTCTCAGCCCCAGGCCTGCAGGCAGCAACTTCCATGGCAGCCACTCTGAGAAAACACACATCTAAATTGCTAAGAAATACTACCTGCTGGGTCAAAGGCACAAGTTACCCCAGTTACATTTCTGCATTAAATATTCAATACAAATTAAATGTAAACGTACACAAATCTAGAATCCATTAAAAACAACACTAAGATTTTTTTAAGTCCCCTCAGGCTGAGAAACATGACAGGCAAGTCACATCCAGCGTTGGTGACCCTGAGGAGTGTTGAAGTGAAAATACTGTATGATACCTGTTAAGGTCCAGTAAGGAAGCCTTCAGTCATGACCACTGCAGTGGGACTGACAAGTGGGGCAGGGGGATAGGGCTCATTCAAAAGCTAAATGGTGGGGTAGGGGGACTGGGCTCACCTCTGAACACTGGTGGGGCTGGGCTCCCAGTGGATTGAAGATGGTGCAGCAGGATTGAGGGGGACGCTGTCAAGGCTGACCTGACAGGAGTCATGCTGAGGGTGGGCCAGAAGCCCAGACTTCACCTCAGGGTGGCAGAGGCTGAGAAACCTGATCATATCTCACGGGGGATCAGATATGGAGGGTGGGGCTCTTGCCAAACTGACTTAGCTTTGTTCTTGCTAAGTCTGGGTTTTACAAGGACGTGCACAGATGGGCCTTTAGTCAGGTTCAGAAACCTGACTAAAGTTTGACCAAGCAAAAAGCCTTTGTTACAGGATAGGCAGCCCCTTACTATGGTGGATATGAGAAGCTGCTTCTCTGGGTGGAGCAAGGGTGGGAAGCAGGTGCCACTACTCAGGATCCACACTTGAATGGGTCCAACCAAACCAGCTCCCAAACAGCCCTAGAGCAACACGCAGTGATGGGCAAAGGACATGGGTTTTGAGCCAGTGGCTTGTGTATGGTTTCCACCCCTCACTAGAAGTCTGGCCTTGGGCCATAGAAGCTGGAGGCTCTGTGCCTGTAGAAGGGTGTCAGATGCACCTGCCCTTGAATTTGTTCTGAGGACCAGTGAACTGCAGGGAAGCCTGAGCCGTCCTGACTGTTAGTTTACATTTTAAAGATAACGATTTAACATGTGGAATTATAATATGCATGTAAATTTGTGTGAGTAACATGTATGTGCATCTGTGTGTATAGGTGGTATATGGAGGTGTGTATATATGGGCATATGTGCACACACACGCACACGTGTACATGTGTGTGCCTGTGCATGTACATGTGTGCATATATGTATATGTATTTATCTGTGTTTATGTGTATTCATGTGTGTACTGTAGACATATGTCCATGTATGTATGTATGTGCAAATGTATATGTATCTCTGTGTGTGTGTGTGTGTGTGTGTGTGCAGCAGGGTACAGCCACTGGCAACTGACCCAAGTCTGTCTCTTTTACGAGAAGAAAGGCTCTGATTGGGAGGTGTCCTTATGGGGTAGGACAGAACAGAGATGCTTGGAGACAAACCAAGGAGCAGGGCCTGCCGCACGCAAAGCTCATGCTGGGCTGCTGACCTCAGCAGCAGAGATGGGTCAAAGTCTGAGAGGGCAAAGGCAGCAAAGGGTCAGCCCATGCATAGAAAAAAATTGCTCTGTTAAAAAGTGACTCTGGACACCCTTTGGACTGGCAGGTCTGCTCTCCTTGTGCCCTGTGTTCTACAGAGTGGCATGTGGCTTAATTATTGACGTTCACAAGTGAGTGACTTGTTCCCTACAGATAAGTCCGTGAGTGACCGGAAGGAAGGACAGACAGAGGTGCTCTGAAGAGCAATGCAGGAGCCACTGCTGCAGCCAAGGTCACCAGCAGAGAGTAAAACCAGCAGGCAAATGGCCAGCACAAGCAGCATTTTCCCTAAATACTTAGTAGTTACAGAGGAAGTCCACAGGGTAGAATCTCAGCATGCAGAACCCTGACTGAGAGCCAGGTTAATGTGAGCAGGTGTAAGGCTCAGTGACACCTGCATTTGAGCCACCGAGAAGGCTGATCCCTCCAGCAGTATTGCCACAGAATTGCTGAACAGGCATGACCTCCATGGAAGGAAGAGGCATCAGGCCGGTCCACGTGGAGGGATGATCAGAGAGGCCCCACAACAGGCAGGCCGGGGTGGGCTGAGGCCCCCACACAGGTGGAGGAGAGGGAACCATGATAGTCATGTGTGTGTGGGAGCCTGGATGGAGTCTGGAGCAGAGAAGGCCCCAGGGCGGACTGGGTCAAATCCAGCTCCCAGGACCAGGCAATGCCAAGTCCTCAGCCCTGCCTGCCTCAGTAGAGGCCGCTGTGTAAGTCTAAAATTAACTCGAAATGAAGCTTTTAAGAAGTGAAATCTCCCTTAGAAATAGGCAAGGGCCTGTACGTATGTGTAAGAATCTCTGCATGCCCCTCTGTCCTTGCTTGACATTCAGCCTCAGGTGATGCAGGGACAAGCACAGCAGGCCACACGGCACCATCACCATCATCAAGCTGCCATCACTTCCTTCTGCAACGGTGCTGGTGTGACAGGGGTGTGCACAAGGACAGGCGGGCCTTACCCACAGACATGCTCGGGTCCTCCAGAGTTGCTCTCACACACCTGGGTGGCCTCTCGAGTAGAAGCCACACCCCCCACGCCCCTGCATCTTCCTCCTCTCCCTGAAATCTCCAGCAACGACGGAACCTTTTAATTTTTTTTGTATTTTCCTAAATCTTTTTTTTTTTTTTTTTATTGTTTGAAATTCAATGAGGGCACAAAGAATTCTCCATCTTCTTTTAGTGGCTGAATAGTATTCCATGGTATACATATTCCACAGCTTGTTAATTCATTTCTGGGTGGGTGGGCATTTAGGTTGTTTTCACATTTTGTTGAATGTAAATTGAGCTTCAATAAATAGTCTAGTGCAAATGTCCTTATGATAAAAGGATTTATTTTCTTCTGGGTAGATGCCTAGTAATGGGATTGCAGGATTACATGGGAGGTCTAATTGGAGTTCTTTGACTATGTTCCGCACTTCCTTCCAAGAAGGTTGTATTAGTTTGCAGTCCCAACAACAGTGTAAAAGTGTTCCCTTCCCTCCATATTCATGCCAGCATTTGTAGCTTTGAAACTTTGTGATGTGGGTCATTCTCACTAGGGGTAGGTGATATCTCAGGGTAGTTTTGATTTGCATTTCTTTGATGATTAGGGATGATGAGCATTTTTTCATATGTTTGTTAGCCATTTGTCTGTCTTCTTTAAAGAAGGTTCTGTTCATCTCTCTTGCCCAGTGATATATGGAATTGTTGGGTGCTTTTTTGTTAATTAATTCAAGTTCTCTATAGATCCTAGTTATCAAACTTTTGTCCAATTCATAATAAGCAAATATCTTTCCCCATTCTGAAGGTTGTCTATTGCTTTGGTTGTTGTTTTCTTAGCTGTACAGAAGCTTTTCAGTTTAATTAAGTCCCATTTGTTTATTTTTGTTTTTGTTGCAATTGCTACAGAAACATTATTTAAAAAATCTTTCCCCAGGTCGATATCAAGTGTTTTTCCCATAGTTACTTGAGAATTTTTTTTTTTTTGGCCTTAGATTTAAATCTTTTATCCATCTTGAGTCAATTTTTGGTTTTTGCAGTTTTTTTTTTTTTTTGGCCGAGGCTGGGTTTGAACCTACCATCTCTGGCATATGGGGCCGGTGCCCTACTCCTTTGAGCCACAGGCGCCGCCCTTGAGTCAATTTTTGTAAGTAGTGAGAGGTGTGGGTCCAGTTTCAGTCTTTTACATGTGGTTATCCAGTTTTCCTAACACCATTTATTGAATAGGGAATTTTTCCCCCAGTGTATGTTCTTATTTGGTTTATCAAAAATCAGGTGGCTGTAAGATGTTAGTTTCATCTCATGGTTTTCTATTCTGTTCTAAATGTCAATATCTCTATTTTTGTGCCAATACCATGCTGTTTTGATTATTATGGCCTTGTAGTACAGCCAAAAATCTGGTAGGGTGATACTCCTGGCTTTGTTTTTATTACTAAGAATTGCCTTGACTATATTGGGTTTCTTCTGGCTCCATACAAAATGAAAAACTATTTTTTCCAAATCTTGAAAGTATGATGATGGTATTTTAATGGGGATTGCGTTGAATCTGTACATTGCTTTAGGGAGCATAGATGTTTTAACAATGTTGATTCTTCCCAGCCATGAGCACGGTATGTTCTTCCATTTATTAATGTCTGCTATTTCTTTTCTTAGGGTTTTGTAATTTTCTTTGTATAAGTCCTTCACCCTTTTTGTTATGTCTATTCCTAGATATTTCATTTTTTTGTGAAGCTACTTTGTGAAGCTACATTTTTTTGTGAAGGGAATTGTGTCCTTGACTATCTTCTCATCTTGGCTGTTATTGGCGTATAAAAAGGCCACTGATTTGGGGACATTGATTTTATATTCTGAGACACTGCTGTATTTTTTGATCACTTCCAGCAGTCTTATGGTAGAGTCTTTGCAGTTCTCTATGTATAAGATCATGTCATTGACAAAGAGGGAGAATTTGACCTCCTCTGCTCCCATTTGGATGCCCTTTATTTCCTTTTGTTGCCTGATTATACTGGCTAGAACTTCCAGCAGTATGTTGAATGGTAATGGCCATAGAGGACATCCCTCAGTATATTACCTGTGGGTTTCTTGTAGATGACTTTGATCAGATTCAGAAATGTGCCATCTATGCATATACTCTTCAGTGTTCTTGTTAGTCAAGGATTTTACTGAATGTTTTTTCTGCGTCTATTGAGAGGATCATATTATCTTCGTTTTTGCTTCTGTTGATATGTTGAATTACATTTATGGACTTGCATATGTTGAACCAGCCTTGGTGCCCTGGGATGAAACTTATTTAATTGTGATGAATATTTTTTTTAATGTGTAGCTGTAATCTGTTGGCTAGAATTTTATTGAGAAATTTGCATCTATATTTATTAGTAAAATAGGTCTGAAATTCTCCTTTTTAGTTGGGTCTTTTCCTGGTTTTGGAATCAGGGTGATGTTTGCTAATAGAATGTGTTGGGGAAAATTCCTTCCTTCTCAATGTTTTGGAATAATTTCTGCAGTATAGGTTCAAGCTCTTCTTTGAATGGTTGATAGAATTCTGGGGTGAAGCCATCTGGACCACAGCATACTTTTTGTCGGGAGTTTTTTTAATTGCTTATTCAATCTCAGTTCTTGAAATTGGCCTGTTCAAGGGAGCTATTTCTTCTTTATCAGGCCTAGGAAAAGGGTGTGATTCCAGGTATTGAATCCACATTGTCAAATTTCTGGGCATAAAGTTTCTTGTAGTACTCAGAGATGATCTCTTGTATCTCTGTCACATCTGTTGTTATTTCTCCTTTATTATTTCTAATTGAGGTTATTAGAGTTTTAACTTTTCTGATTCTAGTTAATCTGGCCAAAGGTTTATCAATTTTATTTATTTTCTTTGAAAACACAACTTTTTGTTTCATTAATTTTCTGAATTTTTTTTTGTTTTCAATTTCACTAATCTCTGACTTAATTTTTGTTATTTCTTTTCTTCTGCTGGGTTTAGGATTAGATTGTTCTTCTCTTTTCAATCCTGTAAGTTGGTGCATGGGTTTTTTGATGGGCTTCCTTTCTGTTTTCAATTGTAGGCATCTAATGCAATAAATTTTCCTCTTAAGACTGCTTTTGCTGTATCACATAGGTTTTGGTAACTTGTGTCTTTATTGTTATATTCAAGGAATTGAACAATTTCCTCTTTTATCTCTTCCTGAACCCAACTATCACTGAGCATAAGGTTGTTTAATTTCCAAGTCTTTATGTGGGGATGAATGTTTTTGTTGGAGTTGAGTTCCACCTGTATTGCCTTGTGATTTGAAAAGATACAAGGTATAATTTCTATTCTCTTAATTTTACTGAGTTTTGATTTGTATCCTAAGATATGGTCAATTTGGGGGTATGTACCATGGACTGATGAGAAAAATGTATATTCCTTATCTTTGGGATGGCATGTTCTGTATATGTCTATTAATCCCATTTGTTCTAGGGTCACATTTAAGTCCTTTGTATCCTTGTTTAGTTTCTGTTTAGAGGATCTGTCCAGTTCTGTCAGAGGAATGTTAAAGTCCCTGACTATTATGATGTTATGGGATATCATATTGCTCAGACCCATCAAGGTCTGTTTCATAAGTCTGGGAGCATTTAAGTTGGGTGTGTAAATATTTAAAATTGAAATGTCTTCTTGTTGTATTGTTCCTTTGACCAGTAAAAAGTGTCCGTCTTTGTCTTTCTTAACTTTAGTTGCTTTAAATCTGCTTGTATCTGAAAATAAGATTGCAGCCCCTCCTTTCTTCTGGTTTCCATTTGCTTGAAATACTATTTTCCATCCCTTAACTCTGAGTCTTGATTTGTCTTTCAGAGTTAGACGTGTTTTCTGGGGCAGCATATGGATGGTTTGTGCTTTTTTATCCAATCAGCCAGGCTGTGCCTCTTTAGTGGTGAATTCAGTCCATTGACATTTATGAGAGAATTGATAAGATTTTGTGAAAGTAGTTTTATCCTTTGCACCATTGTGGAAGGTAAGTTTTGACCTTTAGCTTCTGGGCATTTACTTTGCTGGTGTTCCATTGTGGTGGTCAGTGTTGAGACTAGGTCTGCATATTTACTGCAGACCTGGTCTTGTTTTGGTAAATTTCCTTAGTGCTTGTATATCCACAAGATTTGATTTCTCCATCAATTCTGAAGCTTACTTTAGCAGGATACAGAATTCTGGGCTGAAAATTGTTTTGTTAAAGAATGTTGAAGGCTGACGACCATGCTCTTCTGGCTTGGAAGGTTTCGGTTGAAAAGTCTGCTGTCACCCTAATGGCTCTGCCTCTGTACGTCGGTTGGAACTTATTCCGGGATGCTTGCAGAATTTTTTCTTTCATCTTGACTTTGGACAGATTCATTATAATATGTCCTAGAGATGGTCTGTTTGAGTTGAGATGGCCCAGGGTTTAATATCCATCTGAAAAGAGTGTGTCGAGGTCTTTTGTAAAACTTGGGAAGTTCTTATTTATGAGAGTCTCCCTTAGGGCTTCCATTCCTTACAGACAACCTTCTTCCCCTTCAGCAATCCCTGTTCGAATGCTTCCTGGAATCTCAGCATTCTCTAAGTGCCTGTTGTGGTTTCTTTTTCTGCCTCTGTAAATACCTGGGTTAACTTGAACACTTTATCCTCTGGCTCTGAGGTTCTTTCTTCTCCATTGTCTAACTGATTTTTGTTCCTTTCTACGCATCTTTACATTCCCCGATTGTCTCCTTCATTTCCTTAAGCTCTGCCATATCCTTCCTATATTCTATATATCTCTCATTTGACTTTTTTTTTTAAGTTCATAAAAGTATATTTTCTTGTCATTTAATGAGGGTTATTAGATAGAGTATTGTTCACCAGTTTATTTTTGTTAAATCACAACTGTGTCATTTATGCATTTATGGGGTATATTGTGCTGACTTTATATACAATTCAGAATGCTTACATCAAACAGCCTTCACTGCACTTACTTATTTGTTGGGTTAAGACATTTATACTCGGCTTGGCACCTGTGGCTCAAGCGGCTAAGGCGCCAGCCACATAAACCTGACCTGGCAGGTTCAAATCCAGCCTGGCCTGCCAAACAACAATGATGACTGCAACCAAAAAATAGCTGGGCATTGTGGCAGGCACCTGTAGTCCCAGATACTTGGGAGGCAGAGGCAGGAGACTCACTTGAGCCCAGGAGTTGGAGGTTGCTGTGAGCTGTGATGCCATAGCATTCTACCCAGGG
>NW_003852496.1:210026-281927 GCF_000181295.1 Otolemur garnettii | reverse complement strand
CATGACTTGGCAATTATGAATTGGGCTGCAATAAACATTAAACATTCTGGTGCAAATGTCTTTGTTGTAAAATGATTTTTGATCATCTGGGTAGATACCTAGTAGAGAAATTGCAGGATCAAACAGCAGGTCTACTTTTAGTTCCTTAAGTGTTCTCCAAACTTCTTTCCAAAAGAGACATATTAGTTTGTATTTCCACCAGCAGTGCAAAAGTGTTTCTTTCTCTCCACATCCATGCCAACATCTATAGTTTTGGGATGTTGTGATGTGGGCTACTCTTACTGGAGTCAGATGATGTCTCAAAGTGGTTTTGATTTGCATTTCTCTAATGATTAAAGATGAGGAGCATTTTTTCATGTGTTTGTAAGCCATGCATGTGTCTTCTTCAGAGAAGCTTCTGTTCAAGTTTCTTGCCCACAATGAAATAGGATCATTTGTTCTTTTCTTAATAATCAGTTTGAGTTCTCTGTGGATTCTAGTTATCAATTGTTTGTCAGAAATAACCTATAAATATCTTCTCCCATTCTGAGGGCTGTCTGCTTGCTTTATTTACTGTGTTCTTGGCTGTGCAGAAATTTTTAGTTTGATCAGATCCCAGTACTATGTTTTTGGTGTTGCTCAATAGCCCAGGAGGTACGTCTCATAAAATATTTTCCAAGGCCATTTTCTTCTTTTCCCTGCACTATCTCCAAGCATCTTTATAGTTTCATGTCCTAAGTTTTAATCTTTTATCCAGGGGGAATCAATTTTTGTTAATGATGAAAGGTGAGGGTACAGTTTCACTCTTCTACAGGTCTCTAGCCAGCTCATCAAGCACCATTTGTTAAATAGGGAATCTTTCCCCCAATTTATGCTTTTGATAGGCTTCTCAAAGATCAAATGATGAAAAGTTTCTGGGTTCATGTCTTGGTTCTCTATTCTATTTCATATATCTGCCTCTCTATTTTTGTGCCAGTACCATGCTGTTTTGATCACTATAGATTTATAATACAACCTGGAGTCTGGTAGCATGAGTCCTCCTGATTTGTTTTTGTTTCTGAGTAACATCTTGGCTATTCAAGGCTTTTTTCTGATTCCATATAAAACTAAGTACTATTTTTTCTAGATCTTTAAAGTATGACAGTGGTGCTTTAGATTGCATTAAATCTGTAGATTGCTTTGGGTAGTATGGACATTTTAACAATGTTGATTCTTCCCAGCCATGAGCATGGTATGTTTTTCCATTTGTTAACATCTTCAGCTATTTCTTTTCTCAGAGTTTCATAGTTCTCTTAATAGAGATCTTTCAGGTCCTTTGTTAGGTCAATTCCCAAATAGTTCATCTCCTTTGGCACTACTGTAAAAGGAATAGAGTCCTTGATTATTTTTTCAACTCGATTATTGCTGGTAAATATAAAAGCTACTGATTTGTAAATATTGATTTTGTATCCTGAGACCCTGCTGTATTCCTTGATTACTTATAAAAGTTTTGTAGTTGAGTCCCTGGGGTTTTCCAGGTATAGGATCATATCATCTGCAAAGAGTTAGAGTTTGATCTCCTCTGACCCCATTTTGATACCCTTGATTGCCTTCTCTTGCCTGAGTGCCATGGCTAAAACTTCCATTACTATGTTGAATGTCAGTGGAGTCAATGGGCATCCATGCCTAGTTCCTGATCTGAGTGAAAATGTTTTCAATTTTACTCCTTTCAATATGATATTGATTGTGGGGTTTGTTGTGGATGGCCGCTATCAGTTTAAGAAGTGTCCTGTCTATTTATGCCTATTTTCTTTTTTTTTTTTAGACAGAGTCTCACTATGTTACCTTGGGAGGAGTGCTGTGGTGTCACAGCTCACAGCAACCTCTAGCTCTTGGGCTAAAGCTATTCTCTTGCCTCAGCCTCCCGAGTAGCTGGGACTACAGGTGCCCACCATAACGCACAGCTGTCTTTTGGTTGCAGTTGTCATTGTTGTTTAGCAGGCCTGGGCTGGGGTGAACCATTAACCAACTTTGGACCCAGCTTGGCAATGTAATTCTGCCCCATACCCCAAGAAGTCTGAGCAAGGAGAAACAGATCAAATGGCAGGGTGCAATACAGGAGGGAAAGGCGGGGAGAAGGGACTACTCTTAGGAACAGAGAGAGATGCTTCTTTGTGTTTTTACTTTTTTGGCTATTTTCATGGGCACTTAGGGTGTGGAGGGAGTGCATCAGGTGAGTCTGCCCTGGTGACAGGCCACAAAAGCTAAGGGATGGGAACTTTGTTGAGTGGCTACTAAGGGGCTTCTGGGCTGAAGGGAGGGGGAATTCGGCTATGGAAGAAACAGAGGTTGGGCAGCTCTGGGGTCTCTGGCTGGTAGGACCAGTCTCAGGGTTTGAAACCTTCTCTTGATGTTGTCAGCACCATAGAGTTCAAGTTCTAGCCTCTGTTCATCCTTAATATTCCTAGGGAGAGAAGCTGGTGGCTCTGCCTGGCCAGGTAGCTGCATCTCAGATCTGTGGGCCCAGCAGGTGGCAGGGCCCTGGACACAGACACAGCTAGCTTCTGGTGGTCATCTGTGAGCTTAGGCCAAGAACTGAAGGCAGGGACAGGCCTCCTTCCCAGAGGCAGTATCCTGCAAGGAACACGCAGGATCTTATTTGCCATTTACTCAGTTCTCAGCCTGTGTCTTGACAACTCTGAATAACACTTTTTAATTTATCTCAGTGTTCAGTTTTAGTTCTCTCCAATTGAAGCAAGCCTCTGTATATCCTAGCCTTGGTTATTCATTCTGTGTGGTCATCTTATTTATTTATTTTTTAAAATCCTCTCTACCTACATGATTCTGGATAGTTCTCAGACTTTTTTCTTCTGTTGAGCTGATTCTGTTTTCTGCAGCATCAATTTAAGCTTTTGTAGCGTCCACAGATTATTTTCCCAGGTCTTTTGTAGGTTTCCTATTTTTGCATTCATTTAAAACTATTGTGGGCTGCTCTGGTCTCAAAGTTGCCATGTCCTCTGTCATTTCCAAAGTGCCTCACTTCAGCAAATGTGCTGCTCCTGTTCTGTGAGAATCCTTCCCCAGAGGTCACAGAGGCATGTTCCCCCATTTGCTTATGAGTCTTTGAATTTAACTTCCTTTCCTTTGTAGTTATTGTTGAGACTTTTTTCGGTTGTGGGAAGAATGTTCCAGGCATGACATACCATCACGTTTTTAGAAGTCAGTAGCCTCTAACAAGGTGAAACTGGATAAAGATAAAAGTAAACTTTTGTTCTCAGTTTAAAAAGCAGCTCAGTCAAATGGCTTTGTCAAGATACAAAAATGTTACATTTTTTTTTAATAATCAAATACCATGTGAAAGTGACCCTCTCAACCATTCTTCATTCCAGGGGTCCCTTCTAGTTCCCTCTCCTGGGGCATGGGCTGCTCTAAACTTGGTGCTGCCTCCTCTGTGAAAGGGGCATTAAGGTGGTGGTTTCTGGGAACGGACCCTAATAAGCACAGCAACAATGCCAGAAAACAGTGCAGAGGTTTGATAGATATGACCGCATAAAATGACAAGTGACAAACTATAAAAGAAACTCTTATAAATCAGAGAGAGAGAGCAGCACCCTAATGGGGCAAACAGTATAAACAGACTAGAAATAACCGAAAGAATGCAAAGGTCCTAGTGGGCCAATTAGGGACAGACAAGCCCTCTTGTACTCTGGCAAGGTCAGGTGGGTGGTGCTGGGCTGACCATCTCCAGTCTACATCTGAACATCCCCACTTTTCCTTTCTGACCTGGCCATCTCTCTCATGAGACCCCGAGACTCCAGCCTGAGGATGTGTGATAGGGAAGTATAGCAGCAGAGTTTAAAAGAGCCAAATAGAAAGTTAAATTTTCGTCACAAAGCGAATGAAAAGTACTTTATTATGGATCCATAAGAAGAAGACATTAAGATCTAAATTTATTAACCTATCTTTATATGCAGCCTGTACATCCACAGTATCATGTAGCCCTAATAAAAGAAATAAGTGAGAAATAGTATCTTGTTTGAAATACCTTTTCTTGATTACTAGTGAGATTGAGACTATATTCACTTTTAGTGGCCCCATTTACTTTTTCTTCTGTGAATTGTCTGTCTGATCCTGTCCTCACCCACATTATACCTTTTCCTTGCTTATTTATAAAGATGTTTATTTGAAACAGCTATTAACCACTAGCATATTACATGTATTGTCAACATTTTCTCCCTGTCTGCAATTTGTCTTTTAATTTGTTTATGGCAACATTCATTTAGTTTTTGCAATATTCAAATCTGTCAGTCATTTCCTTTATGGTTTCCTGGCTTTGCTTCCTGCTTATTGAAGCCTTATTCACAGTGGGATTTTAAAAATAATCTTTTATATTTGGTTCTAAAACTTTGTTAGACTTTTTATGTTTAGTTCTTTAACACACCTGGAGTTTACTCCTACAAATGGTGTGAAGAAGAATCTAACATTATTGGTTTAAAAACGCATCCTGAGTTTCCTCAAAGCATCTGCTGACCCTCTGTCCTTCCAGCTCTGGTTTGAATGCCTCCTCTACCCCATACACATACAAATTTCCACATACACATGAATCTGTCTTTAGATGTTCTGTATTAATTACTGCAGTCTTTTTTGAAAATTTTCTTTTTTTTTTTTTTTGAGACAGAGCCTCAAGCTGTCCCCCTGGGTAGAGTGCCATGGCCTCACAGCTCACAGCAACCTCCAACTCCTGGGCTCAAGCGAGTCTCCTGCCTCCCAAGTAGCTGGAACTACAGGCGCCTGCCACAGTTCCGGCCATTTTTTGGTTGCAGCCATCATTGTTGTTTGGCGGCCCGGGCTGGGGATTCGAACCCGCCACCTTAGGTGTATGTGGCTGGCGCCTTAGCCAATTGAGCCACAGGCGCCGAGCCTCAGATGAACTTTCAAATCAATTTCTAACTGTCAATATCCCTCTGGGATTTTGCAAGCAGAGAAGAAAAAGTTATTTTAATTCTTTTGGAGAAAAATAAAGTTTTTAATGGTTTGTTTGGGATTGGGTCAAGATGTCCCTACATACTAAATTGTCACATCTGGCTACCTTGAAGTCCAGCCCCAGCAGTGTTAGCAACAAGGTGAGGCTGTGGGCATCAGTCCTGATTGCCTGTCCAGGTCCTGGGCATCACTCCCCAACTCGTGGGAGGGGCACTGGGCAGCCCAGCCAGACAAAGGCCAGGCTGAAGAATGGACCAATGTGTGGGGGACCGTGGGGAACCTTGGCAGGGAAGCACCCGACTTTGGCACCCGCCCATGGACAATAACTACCCTAAGTTGGCCTGGCATTTTTGGAGAAAGGTTTATTCCTATTCATTATGTGCACATGTGTAAATTCAAACACACTAACTCAGTAAAGCCCTGATTTTCATGACCAGCAGTCGCTGTCATGCTACTTTTTTGCAATTTGCCACATCTCCAGTAGACTAGAGATATTTAACTAATTCATTGTTAACTATTCAAATACCCTTTATGACATCATTTTAAACAACTGTACTTGTGCAAGCATGGATGCAATGTGCTAGCTATATTTTTAATGCACATCCAAATAAAAGACATGTGTATCTATTTGTTACTTCAAATCACTTCCACCCACACACTGGTAGGAAGGACAGAGCATGACTCCACAGACCTTGGTGCTAGCCCTGCCTTTATGCGAACCCCTCTGAATGACCAGGAGGAAAGAATGCCAGTATTGAGGCTTCTTTCACCCCTTGTGGAATCAAGAAGTCCACCTCCTTCTGCAATTGCAAAGCCACTTACCCTCACTGGCCCAGGGCCTGTGAGCTCCCCTGGAGCAGGTTCCCAGGCATGGACTCTCTGGGTAATGGAATCTGCACTGGGAAACACAGGCTCCGACAGAGCAAAGCTAGAGTTTGTTCTGGCTCTGAATCAATGCGTGTTCTTATTTCTGAAGCTTGCGCTCAGGGGGCTGGGGGAGGAAATGGACATGGGGGTGGGGAGGGAGACAGGCACACAGCACGCTGGCCCAGATCCACCTGCCCCACCAGCACGGCCAGCATGGGAATCCCTGATGGGTGAGGGATGGGGGAGCCGAGCAGGGCCCAGGAAGGGCGGGGCCTCTTCAAAGCATTCTCTCAGGGAGGCTTGGGTAGCCCAGGGACTCTAGCCCTCAGCCTGCCAGCCCTGCTCAAAGGCCCTCTGTCTCTCCCAGGCCTGGGGTTGGGAGCCAGCCCTGAGATAATGAAGGGAGGGAGCTGGGGGTGCTCATTCAGACCCTGTCCCTGGCTGTAAGAAGGCAAAAGAGGGCCCCAACAGAAAGAGGACTGGTTGGGATCACACAGCCTGCAAGTAGCTCTGGCCTTGGTCCCCTGCACCAGACTAGCCACCCATGACTCCAAGGTGACAGAAGTAGCTGCCTTGGCCACATTGTGGGGAACCAATGCCACTGGTATCATGCAAAGGAGGACTGAAGGAAATTTAAATTTTTTTTTTTAAGATTTTTTTTTTGGCCGGGGCTGGGTTTGAACCTGCCACCTCTGGCATATGGGGCCAGTGGCCTACTCCTTTGAGCCACAGACAACGCACGGAAATTTTAATTTTTAAATGTAAGAAAATACAGTACAGAATGCTAAACTAAAATACTTAAAAACCTTGAAGCAATAAATAATTTTTAAAGGAAATGTCAAGTACCCTAAATAGCTCAAGATGTCAAAAAGGTAGCACATGAAAAGAAATCACACTTAGGTGCAATATCAATGTAGCAGAATAGGACAAGAACCCAACATGACAAAAAAAGTTTGTCTAAGGAATGTGGGCATGGATCACCATTACAAAATCTATTAATGAAATTCTTTGGGTTTTTTTTCCTATTAATGAAATTCTTTAAATTATTAGGCAAAGTAAGAAATTCTCACCTCAAACAATTCCCAATAAGTATTTTGTAAAACGTAATACCATGTTTAGTATAAAAGAAAATATCCTTAATAAAGTAAAGAGACTTTTATCAGAACCCAACAGGAATCACTATACTTTCAGAGAAATATTCCAGTGATAATAAATGCCTCTGAGAATCCAATGGAAAACTTGGGCATTATCCCCATAAAAATAAACATATGGATGTGCATTCAAAATTTTGTACAGATTTTTAAGGGGCTTATGGACTACCTGAAGCCTATTAGAGGCCCTGTTGAGTATCTATGGACCCTGGCTTAAAATTATGTGGGGTCACATACTCAGATTGCATATACGTTTCTGGATTCAAATCCCAGTTCTGTACTCAGTTGTGTAACTGTGGGTAATTTATTTAGCCTCGACTTTGTACCTTGACTTCCTCATCTGACAACAGTGGCTCACAATGCAGCCTACTTCACAGTATTGTTAGAGGATTAAATAAGTGTAATATTTGTAAAGTTCCTGGAATATAAGTGGCATATAAAGCCTAGTTATTGACATCATTTAAACATTCTTTTGGGGAATAAAATAAAGATTCCTGCCTCATTTATGACTGTTTCATACTGCATCTGAGATCCTTATATTAAAGAAAAGTTAACTGTGGAACAGCCTCAGGAAGGTCCTCAGGGAGGCATTGCAGAAACAGGCATTGTTATCATAGCACATGACAGCTGCATGCATCTTACTGCCCCTGTAGACCTTCTAGTGGGACCAGATATGGAGGTGGAAGACAGTGATACTGATGATTCTGACCCTGGGTAGACCTAGGCCAATGTATATGTTTGTGTCTTAGTTTTTAACAAAAAAGTTTAAAAAGTAAAAAACTTTAAAAATGAAAAGCTTATAGATTAAGCTGATTCTTATAACACTTAGTTTAAATATTGTCTGGGCATGGTGGCTCACACTTCAATTCCAGCACTTTGGGAGGCCAAGGCAGGAGGATGACTTGAGGCCAGAAGTTTGAGGCCAGCCTAGGCAACATAGGGAGATTCTGTCTCCACAAAAAAAAAAAAAAAAAAAAGGAGGGTGGCACCTGTGGCTCCATGAGTAGGGCGCCAGCCCCATATACCGAGGGTGGTGGGTTAGAACCCAGCCCTGGCCAAACTGTAATAAAAAAAAATAGCCGGGCCTTGTGGTGGGTGCCTATAACCCCAGCTACTTGGGAGACTGAGGCAAGAGAATCACCTAAGTCCAAGAGCTGGAAGTTGCTGTGAGCTATGATGCCACAGCACTCTACCAAGGGTGACAGAGTAAGACTCTATCTCAAAAAAAAGAAAAGAAAAGAAAGAAGTTAATTACCCAGGGGTGGTGGCATATGCTTGTAATCCTAGCTTCTTGGGAGGCTGAGGCAAAAAGTTGGCTGCTTGAGGGTGCTGTGAGCTATGATGATGCTGCTGCACACCAGCCTGGGTGACAGAGCAGGACCTGGTCTCTTAAAATAAAAAGAATAAGGATATAAAGAAAGAAAATATTTTTGTGCAGCTGCATAATGTATTTGTAGTTTAAGCTAAGTGTTACAAGAATCAAACTTTAAAAAATCTAAATGTTTATAAAGTAAAAAAGTAAGTAGTATAAAGTAAAAAAGTGGTAAGGTAAGGTTAATTTATTATTAAAGAAAATAATGTTTCTTATAAATCTAGTATCCAGTGTTTTTAAGGTCTACAGCAGAATACAGAGTTGTCCTAGGCCTTCCCTTTCATTCACCACTCATATTCACTCACTCTCCACTTCCTCACTGACTCACCAGCCCTGCAAGTTCCATTCATAAGGCCCTGTACAGGTATACCATTGTTTATCTTTTATATCATATTTTTACTGTACCTATTCTATGTTCATCTGTATTCAGATACACAAATACTTACCACTGTATTACAGTTGCCCACCGTACTCAACATACTAACATGCTATCCAGGTTCGTAGCCTAGGAGCTATAGGCTATCATCCCATATGGCCTAGGTGTGTAGTCGGCCAGACCATATGGGTTTGTGAAAGTATGTTCTATCATGTTTGAACAATGACAAAACCACCTACTCTCAAGAATTTAGATATCTAACCCAGTCATATGATCTGACCTGGCATCAGATCACCTCACTTCCCCCTAACTTCGAAAGAGAGAGAGCAAGTCTGGACTCAGGCCCAGTTCATGCCAAAGATCTACAGAGAGCAGACCAAACCCTACTGGAGGGCAATGAGGGCCATTCTCTAGGAAGACTCCAGTTGGAATTACCAAACTAAAGCTCCTGGGGTCCACCTCCATAAGCACATGGTCCAGTGTCTTTTAGAGGAACTAAAGAAAGCAGCCCATAAGGCTGTCAATCATGACAAATTAAAAGAAATAACTCAGAAACAGAATGAAAATCCTGCCCATTTTTTAGCCCATCTAAGGAAGCCCTACTGTGCTATTCCATCCTATAACCGGAGAGCAATGAGGGCCAGACTTGTTATTAACATGCATTTTATCTCTTAGTCTGCACCCCATATCTGGAAAAAACGTCAAAATCGCCCCAGGGCCTTCAGACCCCCCAGCAATACCTTATTGACTTGGCCTGCAAGATCTTCAATAATTTAGAAGAGGCTTATAAGCAGAAATGCCTCTCAGAGCTCCGGTTATTGGATTCTGGCATTAGACAATACCCGGCTACTTCTCAAAACTCCTCTCGACAGTCAAAAAAATCAAGATATCCCAGGCAGCGCCTGTGGCTCAAAGGAGTCGGGTGCCGGCCCCATATTCAGGAGGTGGTGGGTTCAAACCCAGCCCCAGCCAAAAACAGCAAAAAAAAAAAAAAAAAAAAAAAAAAAGAAAGAAAAAGAAAATATCCCCCAGGACCATGTCTCAAATGCAGTAGGCTGGTACATTATGCAAAGCAGTGTCCAAATTCAACAACCACCGCCCCCCACCCCCAAGCCACACCCAGCCTGCCCAGGTCCTTCTGAGAATCTGGTTTGCAGCCACTTCCAGGACTTGACTGAATTTCCTGACCTCTTGGGCCCAGCGGCTGAAGAGTGTTGATACCCTGGACCATCACAAGAACTAAACTTTGGGTATTTTTGTTAGAGGAAGGTAAGCCAGTCTCTTTAATAATAGACACAAGGGCCACCTTCTCCACACTGCTATCTTATAAAGGTCCTGTAAAACAAACAGATCTCTGTGGTGGGTACTGACAGTAATTTACTGTGCCTCACACTACTCCACCCTTGTGGTGCTCACTTCTTGGACACTCCTTCTCACATTCATTCCTTGTTATTCCTTCATGCAGCATACTCTCAAGATTGTAAGCAATGCTGATGATTTCCATTGGCTTTTTTGTTTGTTTGTTTTTTGTTTTGTTTTTTTCCTTTTATTAAGTCATAGACACATAGATCATGAATACATTTATGCTTTTGTGGGGTGCAGTGTGTTTTTTTAATACAATTTGGAATGGTTACATCAAACTAATTAATATAGCTTTCACCTCATTTACTTAATTATTGTGTGTGTGTGTTTTTTTTTTTTTTGAGACAGAGCCTCAAGCTATCCCCAGGGTAGAGTGCTATGGCATCACGCTCACAGCAACCTCCAACTCCTGGGCTCAAGCGAGTGTCCTGCCTCAGCCTCCCAAGTAGCTGGGACTACAGGCGCCCGCCACAACGCCTGGCCATTTTTGGTTGCAGCCATCATTGTTGTTTGGCAGGCCCGGGCTGGGGATTCGAACCCACCACCTTAGGTGTATGTGGCTGGCGCCTTAGCTGCTTGAGCCACAGGCGCTGAGCCATTAATTATTGTGTTAAGACATTTATGTTCTATACTTGGTAGATCACAACTATAACCCACTGGCTTTTAAACCTGCTTCTCAGCTGACCTGAGCTCTTTCTCTCTCCTCCACCCCTCAGGATGCTGTATGTGCTTCTCTCTATACCAAAATATTTTCAATCCCATACCGGTACCTGACACATATATCCAAGCAGACAATAATACAC
Organism: Otolemur garnettii; assembly: GCF_000181295.1. Taxonomy (NCBI): domain Eukaryota; kingdom Metazoa; phylum Chordata; class Mammalia; order Primates; family Galagidae; genus Otolemur; species Otolemur garnettii. Next base: position 271,055 of record NW_003852496.1, on the reverse strand, counting down.
CTCGGTTTGGCTCCATAACTATGGACTTTCCAGCTGTAGCCTCCTCCAAATTAACTTGCTTCAATCTCACCAGTATGAGAGACTCTGTAGTCATTATAAAGCCTGATCTCTGTTCCATCAACTCAACTTTTCCCTTATCTGCTTCCTCCTGTGCCCCTCCAGGAATATTTATTCTCTGCAGCTGCTCTGTCTATCGGTGCCTGCATGCTAACCATCTTGGTCTCTTGGTCTTTGCACCTGAGTTTTCTCACCCCTCAAGTCTCTTTTGTGAATGACTTCTCCCTAACTTAGGCCCTGAGGCATCCCCCTACTTTCAGACAAAACAGAGATGCCTTCCTCCCTGTACTCCTTGGAGCAGGCATAATGGCTGGAATTGGCACAGGCACTGCAGGCATAAGTACATTAACCCACTTTTACCACTCTCCCTAGAACTTAATGAAGACATGGGGAAAGTAGCAGAGTCCTGCTACTCATGGCTGCAGTAGTCCTTCAAAATCCCTGAGCCTTAGATTTAATTATAGCAGAAAAAGGAGGCACATGTATCTTTGGGGGTCAGGAATGTTGTTTCTTTGTGAACCAGTCAGGAATAATCACAGGGAAAGTAAAAGAACTCTGTGAACAAACAGAGGCAAATCTTAAATCATCTAATCCCTGGCCCTTACTAGATTCCTGGCCTCCTTGGTTATTTCCTATTCTGGGGCCACCAATTATGATCTTTCTCATTCTCAGTCTTGAACCAGTAATTCTCTGCCTCATCTTCCAACTTATTGGTCAGGCAATCACTAGAAAAATAACCATTCATATCCTTACCCCATGTTGATAACAACCAGTTCAGACTGAAGACCCAAGAATGTTCATATAAACACCACTCCCTTCCTCCTCCCATTTTCCTTACAGGTAGCCCGTTCTGCCCTTCAATTCACAGGAAGCAGTCAAAGAGACACCATGCCCATCACCCTGCCTCCTTATAATAGACTACAAAAACTGGGATGATAGGGCCAATAGAGACCTACCCAAATAGAACCGTCCACTCAGGAAGGAATCAGTGCCTGAATGTCCCACCCAGGAAGAAATGAATGTACCAATCCCTACCACTCTGAACTTTCATATTCTCATCTACCTTAACCCATGTGCTGACTCTTTTCTTGGACTCAGCTCACTTAAACCTGAGTGGAATAAAGGCCACATTGCCCACACAGAACCTGGACTCTAATTCCTTTTGTTCATGTCTCAGAATAATTTCTCTTTTTTGGTCCTTAACCTCTCATAGATTTCATTCAAATTAAAAATATTAGTGCTTCAAAGGTCATGTTACTGAAGCTCAGCACTTACTTTTGAAGCCAAATCAGAGAAAGAAAGGCAAGTGGTTTGAGAAAGAAAAAGGAATTTATTGATTCATGGCAAATGAAGAGGAAAGACACTTCTCTCTAAATGCCACAGTCCAAAATGTAAGCAGGAATACAGAGCTTGTAAAGGAAGGGCCCTCACCTCTCAACTATATTTTCCCTCAACTATAGGTAATGATTCTAAGATTTTAATTGTTCCATTTCTGCATCTCCAGAAACCAAGTTCAAAGATGTGACCTCCACTTAGACCACTGAGACTTCTTTTTATTAAATCATAACTGTGTACATTTACGGGGTATAGTGGGCTGATTTGATGTAGAATGCATACGTCAAACTGATTAACATAACCATCACCTCACTTACATATTTGTTGTGGTCAAATATTTATATTCTACTTTTAATAGATTTGAAATGTACCATTGCACTGTACACAATAGGTGAGGTCCCACCAAATACCCTCCCTCCTCCAGCCTTCCCTCCTCTTGCCTCCTTCTTTCTCAATTAAAGTTATGTTTTATCATTTGTATGAATGTGTAGGTGATTATATATTGGTTTCATAATAGTATTGAGTATATTGGATACATTTTTCCTTCTTCTTGAGATACTTTACTAAAAAGAATATGTTTCAGCTCCATCCAGGCAAATAAAAGATGTAAGGTCTCCATTATTTTTTATGGCTGCATAGTATTCCATGACATACATATGCCACAATTTATTAATCCATTCATGAATTGTCAGGCATTTGGGCTGTTTCCATGACTGGACAATTATGAATTGGGCTGCAGTTAACATTCTGGTGCAAAGGACTTTGTTGTAAAATGATTTTTGAACATCTGAGTAGATACCTAGTATAGGAATTAGAGGATTGAATGGTAGGTCTACTTTTAGTTCCTTAAGTATTCTCCAAACTTCTTTCCAAAAAGGCGGTATTAGTTTGCATTACCAGCAGCAACATAGAAGTGTTTCCCTTTCTCCACATCCACATCAACATCTGTAGTTTTGGGATTTTGTGATGTGGGCTACTCTTACTGGAGTTAGATAATATCTCTAAGTGGTTTTGATTAGCATTTCTCTGATAATTAAAGATGATGAGCATTTTTTCATGTGTTTGTTGGTCATTTGCCTGTCTTCTTCAGAGAAGTATCCATTCAAGTCTCTAGCCCACAAAGTAATGGGGCTATTTGTTCTTTTCTTATTGATTAGTTTGAGTTCTCTGTGGATTTTAGCTATAAGACCTTTGTCGGAAATATACCCTGCAAAAATCTTCTCCCATTCTGAATGCTGTCTATTTGCTTTACTTACAGTGTTCTCAGCTTTGTAGAAGCTTTTTAATTTGATCAGATCCCAGTAATATATTTTTTGTGTTGCTTCAATTGTCAGGGGGTTCCTCCTTGTAAAATATTTTCCCAGGCCAATTTCTTTAAGTGTATTCCCTGCACCCTCTTCTAGTATTTTTATAGTTTCATGTCTTAAGTTTAAGTCTTTCATTCAGTGATAATCAATTTTTGTTAGTGGTGAAAGGTAGGGGTCCAGTTTCAGTCTTCTTTAGGTTGCTAGCCTGTTCACCCAGCACCATTTGTTAAATTGGGAATATTTCCCTCAATGAATGTTTTTGACAGGCTTATCAAACATCAAATGATGATAAGTGGCTGGGTTCATCTCTTGGGTCTCTATTCTGTTCCAAATATCTACCTCTCTGTTTTGGCTTCACATCAGAATTCTACCAAACCTTTAAAGAGGAACTAGTACTTATATTACATAATCTTTTCCAAAACATAGAAAAATAAAGAATACCTCTCAACACATTCTATGAAGCAAATATCACCTTGATTCCCCAACCAGGAAAGGATCAAACAAAGAAAGAAAACTATACACCAATAGCATTAATGCATATCAGTGCAAAAATATTCAATAAGATCCTAGCAAACAGAATTCAATGACACATCAAAAAATATATACACCATGATCAAGCTGGTTTTATCCCAGGGTGACAAGGTTGGTTCAACATACATAAATCTATATAATATATCACATAAAATAAACAACATAGACCATATAATTCTATCAATTGATGTAGAAAAAGCTTTTGATAATATCCAGCAGTTCTGTTCCATGGTCAGAACACTTAAGAAAATAGGCTTAGATGGGTTATTTCTTAAACTGATAGAGGCCATCTATGGCAAACCCATAGCCAATATCATATTGAATGGAGTAAAATTGAAAACATTTCCACTCAGATCTGGAACTAGACAAGGATGCCCATTGTCTCCACTGCTATTCAACATAGTAATGGAAATCTTAGCCATCACAATCAGGCAAGAGAAGGCAATCAAGTGTATTCAAATAGAGTTGGAGGAGATCAAACTCTCACTCTTTGTGGATGGTATGATCTTATACCTGGAAAATCCCAGGGACTCAACAACTTATAAGTAATCAAGGAATACAGCAGGGTCTCAGGATACAAAATCAATACTTACAAATCAGTAGCTTTGTATGTACCAACTATAGTCAAGCTGAAAAAATAGCCAAGGACTCTATTCTTTTTAAGGTAGTACCCAAGAAGATGAAATGTTTGGGAATTTACCCAAAAGACATGAAAGATATCTATAAAGAGAATTATGAAACTCTGAGAAAAGAAATAGCTGAAGATGTTAACAAATGGAAAAAAAAGTCATGCTCATGGCTGGGAAGAATCAGTATTGTTAAAATGTCCATACTACCCAAAGCAATATACAAATTTAATGCAATCCCTATTAAAGCACCACTGTTATACTTTAAACATCTTGAAAAAATAGTACTTTGTTTAATATGGAATCAGAATAAACCTCATATAGCATTACTCAGAAATAATCAGGAGATATCACATTACCAGACTTGAGGCTATACTATAAATCCATAGTGCTCAAAACAGCATGGGACCCCTGAGACTTTGACCTCTGCCTGGTGGGGGTGGGGGCTCCGTTTCTGTAACCCAAAGAAAAAAAGGTTTGCCCTTCCAACAACTTGCCTGAGGCAAGGATTTTAGTTCCCAAAAATAGTGGGAGAAGTTTTAAAGAGACAGGAAATGTTCTTGCTAGTTGTTTCAAGCCATTCCCTCTGTTATATAGTCCCCACTCTCAATTTTACCCTCTCATATCTGTCTCTATGGGAGGAGGGGCAACTACTCTGTTACCAGCACTGTCAAGAAAGTGAAAAGACAATCCACAGAAAATATTTGCAAGTCATATATCTGCTAACAGACTTGCATCTAAAATACATAAAGAATATAACTCAATGATAAAAAGATAATAACCTAATTAAAAAATGAACAAAGCATCTGAATAAACATTTTCCAAAGAAGATATGACTAATAAACATATGAAAAATGGTCAACTTTATTAGCCATTAAGGAAATGCAAATCAAGACCACCTGAGATACCACTTAACACCCACCAAAATAACTCCAATCAAGAGATCAGATAACTAGTGTCAGCAGGATGTGGAGTAATTGGAATCCTTATACATTGCTGGTGAGGAATGGAAAACAGTATGGCTGCTCCTTAAAATGTTAAACAGACTTATCATTTGACCAGGAATTTCAAGAAAATTGAAATATGTCCACATAAGTACTTGCATACAAATGTTCCAAGCAACATGATTTGTATTAGCCAAAAGGTAAAAATAACTAAAATGCTTATCAAGTGATGAACAGGTAAAGAAAATGTGGAAATGTGATTTATCCATACAAGGAGTGTTATTGATCATAAAAAGAATAAAGTACTGATGCTTGATTCATACAACATGACTGAATCTTAAAAACATCACGCTGAGTGAGAGAAGCCAGACATAGAACATTATAGATTATATGATTCCATTTATAGGAAATGTCCTGAATAGGTAAATAGGGACAGAAAGTAGATGTTGCCTTGGGTTTGGGGCATGGTAGGCTGGGGGTGGGGTAAGAGCTAAAGGGCACAGGGTTTTTTATTGAGATGAAAATGCTCTGTGACATAGCATGGTGATAGTTGTACAACTTTGTGAATATACTAAGAACCACTGAATTATGTACTTTAAATGAGTGAGTCCTATGGCACCTAAATGGTATATTAATAAATCTGCTACAAAAAAATAAAGTAAATATGCAAAAGTTCATGTGAGAAAAACAGTAATAGAAGGCTGGCTGTGGTGGTTCACTCATGTTATTGTAGCACTCTGGGAGGCCAAGGCAGGTTGATTCTTTGAGCTCATGAGTTCAAGAACAGCCTGAGAAAGAGCAAGACCTACATCTTTAAAAATAGCTGGGTGTTGAGGCAGGCACCTGTAGTCATAGCTACTTGGGAGGTTGAGGCAAGAGAATTGCTTGAGCCCAAGAATTTGAGGTTGCTATGAGCTATGATGCCACAGCACTCAACTGAGGGTGACAAAGTGAGACTCTGTCTCAAAGAAAAAAAAAGAAAAAGAAAAACTGACAATGAAGGACAATTAAGGACATATGATGAGAACCAAATAAGCAATCATCTTCAGATTCCTGGAAAAGGAGACTCAAGATTTTAGAGACAGTGATTTCTTTCAAATTGGTCTACTAATTCATTTCATGTACATTCAAATGGAAGTTATTTGAAATTCAATAATTGATTCTAAATTTCATGGGAAACTATACATGTTTGAGAATAGCACAGATATTTTTTAAATGAAGAAGGGTAACGGTAGTTATTTGTCTATCAGATATAAAAACATAGAGGTACAGCGATCGAAAGAACCCTACAGGGAGGCTCAGCGCCTATAGCTCAACCGGCTAAGGCACCAGCCACGTACACCTAAGGTGGTGGGTTCGAATCCCCAGCCCGGACCACCAAACAACAATGATGGCTGCAACCAAAAAATAGCCGGGCGTTGTGGCGGGCGCCTGTGGTCCCAGCTACTTGGGAGGCAGAGGCAGGAGACTCGCTTGAGCCCAGGAGTTGGAGGTTGCTGTGAGCGTGATGCCACGGCACTCTACCCAGGGGGACAGCTTGAGGCTCTGTCTCAAAAAAAAAAATCCTACAGGGAGCAGGAAAAGGCAAATGGAGCACTGAAGAACAGAGAAATAAGAACCAGTCTGACACAAATTGGCTCTTCGGTTGGTGATCAAAGCAGCTTTCCAAATCAAAGAAATGGATTACAGTGGACCCTTGGACCAGTCAGTTGAAAATTCACTTCACACAAAATTTATCTGTAAAACTTCTGGCTGTATCCACAACTCATGTCCTAATAGCCTACTGTTGACCAGAAGCCTTGTCAGTAACATAAACAGTCGATTAACACATATACTTTGTATGTATGTGTATCATATACTGTATTCTTACAATGAAGTAGGCTAGAAAAAAGAAAATGTTATTAAGAAAATCGTAAGGAAGAGAAAATATAGTTACTGTTCATTAGATGGAAGAGGATCATTGTACAGGTCTCCATCCTCATCATCCTCACATGGAGTAGGCTGCGGAGGAAGAGGAAGAGGACAGGTTGGTCTTGTCTCAGGTAGCAGAGGCAGGAGACACTCTGCCGGTAAGACCTCTGCAGTTCAGACCCCTATTATCCAAAGGCCAACTGTACATAGTAAATAATATTGGTCTCAATGGCCCAAATCAGTAGAAGTTAGATTTCTTCCATAACCCATGCATCAAAATAAATTCCAGAAGAAATAAACATTAAGATATGAAAAATAAAACCTTGAGGGAATTAGAAGAAAATATAGAAAACTAATTCTATAAATTTGGCATGGTGAAAGCTGTTCTCAGCCAGCCAAAAAGGAAAAGTTGGATGGATTTGTCCATGTAAAAACTAAAATTTCCACTTGGCAAAAGACCTTAAAATAAAGCTAAATGATGGAATGAAAAAATAACTTAAACAGCCCAACATTTAACTGTTAGGGAGGCTAATGCAGCACAAAGCCTTTCCCCCTCCTTCTCTTCCTCTTCTCCTAAAACAAAGACTCAGAGGATCTGGCTAGACTCATCTCCCAGAAGTTCATGCTGAAGGACCCTAACCTGACAGACAACCTGTGGATTGTGCCCACATCCCATAGCCCCATACAAGAGGGGTCTCTAACTGCCCCCAGGTGCAGATGCCATCTTTGTACTGCCCAGGTAGGTCACTCTCACCTTTCAAAAAACCTGACCTGCACATCTCTGCAGTCTCATCTTTGGGGCCACTGTTTACACCTTTCATATGGTGCCCAAGATCCGGGACTGGTGGCTGACTGGAAGCTGGCTGCCAGCCTCTCTGATCACCCCAGGTTTCTCAGAACCCAGTCCCGTAGTGCCCAGATCCGATTCTAATGACCTAGCTGTCAGAGAGTCCTAAAGGATTTCACACCAGCTACCATTTAAATGTAAGATTTCTAAATAGCTTCAAACAAAATCCCTCTTGGCTCACAGTTTGTCTTCCTCCCTGCTGATAGAATCAGGTGTACCCACCCCATATAGACCTGCCCCACCCAGGTGAGGCTGACCTGGCCAGGTAGAACTAACCTGCCCAGGAAGAATCAAGTGTATGTCCCTCCCAGGAAATGATGGACACACCAATCCTTGTCTCCCTAGCCCTTTAAATCCCTCATCCGCCATTACCCACATGTGGATTTCTTCCTGGTTGGAAATATTACCCTATCTGCAGCTAGGTGGAATAAAGCCATTTTAATTGTACAAACTGGGACTCTGTTTTCCTTTTGTCCTGGTGCCTTGGAATAGTCTTTTACCTTTGGTTCTGTAACCTTTCATTTGGTGCTGAACCTGGGATGGGGAGAAGCCCCTTTAGGGGGGCTGAAGTATACCCCATTGGACCCAGCTAAACAGGCCCTCCTTCCAGCGAGATGAAAGAAAACAAGAAACCTCTCCAACACTGCCTAAACTTCATCCATCCAATGGTGAAACGAACATTTGTCTAAAACTCCTTTTCTAAACTTTTTAAACTTGTCTTCCTATCTTCTATGCTTAACTTCCTCTTTCCCTCTCCCTCCATTTCTGGGTCTCTTACTTCCTTCTCGCCATTTTTTTTTTTTTTTTCTAGCTGGTTTCACATGTGGAGGCCTTGCTTCCCTGATTTCAGTCCCAGCCACACCAGTGAGCCAGGCTTGCCCATCCATCCAGTGCCTTGTGTTTGGGGAAGCCCTCTTGTAGGCCTGGATTTTTGTGGAGGCCTCACTTCCCTGATCTCAGCCAGGCTCACCTGTCTGTCCAGTGCCTCGTGTTTGGGGGCGCCCTCTTGTAGGCCTGGGCTCCGGCTGGTTCCCCAGCCTCACCCCTCTGGTGCCCTACTGTGGGCCTAGACCCCTCTAGCTGGTTAAGGTCATGTGCAGAAGCCAGACCCTCTTTTCAGCAAAGTCATATTTAGATAGTCCCGGTAATCTCTCGATGCCAACCTTAACCCAGCTTGTCAGTCCATTGCCCTACTGTGAGCTGGACAATTTTCGGTAGTGCCTTGAGCCAGGCTACACCATCCAGTCTGGATCACCATTTTTTCCAGCCTTTTGACTTCCTCTTTCTTCTCCTACGTTCTCCCTTTAATCTCACTTCTTTTCCTACCTCCAGTTTTTGATATGGGCATGCTCAGTCATAAATTTCTCCTTGTTCACCTCTAAGCTGCCTTTTACCTCCAGAGTCACAGATTCCCCCTTTTTTACCTCTAAACTGTCTTTTGACTAATCTCAAGCCTCTAAAGTTCCATCCTGACCTCAAACCAAAATATCTCAATTTTTTTCTGTGATACTGCCTGGTCTACGTAAAAGTTTGACAGTGGCTTGCAGTGGCCTCAACATGGCACCTTCGATCTCTCAATTCTCACTGATCTCAATAATTACTGTCAGAGATCCCTTATATCCGGGCATTTCTCATACACCAAAACATTCCTTCCCTGTGCTCATCCTGTGAACCCTCTTAGACTCTCCTGGCTCAGTAACACCAGCTTCTCCTGTGACCCTTTCACAGGCCCGATTACTCCATACCAACCCCCCTTTCACAGCCCCTATTCAGACCCTTTCACAGCCCCTATTACTCCTTACCAACCCCCCTCCTACAAACCCTCCATTCTCTTGATCAGATCACCCAAGAAGTTTCTCTGGGTGGGATACCCCTCTTCTGTCTATAACCCTTGTCAGTCACCCATTCTCATTGTCCTACACCCCCCACATCCATACCCTTCCCTTAAACAACACCCCATCCCCTCCTCTCTCCAGTGCCCCCCACCCTCCCTCCACCACACATGGTAGAAAAAAAAATGGCAGAATTTCCCCCAGGGCCCTCAGACCTCCCAGCGAGATCTCATTGATCTGGCCTTCAAGGTGTGGCAGCGCCCTTCAGAGCTCCAGTAGTGGCTTCTGCCATTAAGCAAAGCTCAGCTGCTTCTCAAAACTCTGCAAGGCACTCCAAAAATAAAAAAATAATTAAAACAAAATCTTTCTCAGGATCATGCTTTAAGTCGAGCAAACCAGGCTTCTGGTCAAAGCAGTGCCCCAAATCCAACCCCCTCAAACTATGTCCAGCCTGCAGCGGTCTGGCTGCCCAGGTCCTTCTGAAGATCCAGTGCAGAACATGGCCGAAGTTCCCTCCTGAGCCAAGCTGCAAAAGACTGACGGCCCCCAGAAAATCAGAATGGCTCCTGGATGCTGTCCTGGAATACTGAACTCTAGGTGTTTTTGCTCATAGAAGGTCAGCTGATCTTTTTTCTAACAAACATGGAAGAAATTTCATTCACGTTGCCACCTGATAAAAATCCTCTAAAAACAAGCAGAGATCTTGGAAATTGGTATTTGATGTCCTCTCAGGATTGCTGGCAGCCCCAGCAACTCCAACTGCTTCCTGCCTCTCACTGTCCATCTTCCTCTTTGGATCCTTGCTCCTCTTCTGCCCCCTCAGTCCAGGTCTGTGTGTGCCTCTCTGCAGATCCCTGCCAGGATTGTCTACTTCCCTGTGGTCTCAGCTCATCCCATGTTGGACGTGGGGATCTCCAGTGGCCTTTGCTTCCCGCTGATCCTCCAAGTTCTACTTCCCATCCATCCCCTGCAGCAACCCAGGGCCATCTCTTTACATGGCTCTTGGGCCTCCAACCTCCTAGTGTAGTACAGTGCTCCACTTACTATAGTGCAGTCCAGTGCTGCCCTCTGAAACAGCTCTGCCCTGCCTGGTTCCCACCCATTCCTAGATTGCAAGTCTGTTCTTCAGAGGATCTTCTCCCCCAGAGTCAGCTTGGGTTAAGACCAGGCCTCCACGGGTATTCAGCAGGCCTCAAGGGGCAGAGAGGCAGGTATCTACAGGTGCGACTCCTGACTCTTCTTGCTTTCAGCTCAGGTTCTCTCTGCCTGGACCCCATTCCGCCATCTCTGAGCCCCTTTGTGGAGATGTTATTTCACACAAGGACCAGCTTCAGGAGTGACCCACAACAGTCGCATATCCAAATCCAATTCCACAAGGCTCTGAAAACAGAGCCAGAAAAACCTAAATTTACCTGAGTTCACATAGCAACAAAATTGGGCCCAAACTCACTAAGCTATTGTAGCCTTGATTTGTCTTACTTGGTATGAACATTCCATAACTGCTGCCCTGGGAGTGTTAATGTGTTTGGCTATGGGGTGTGGCCTCCCCACTGGTGAGTACAATGGTGACAGAAGCCACCTGCCCAGTGTCTCAGGGCCACCTGCCTCCTTCTTCCAAAATGTTGCCACCTCCTATCTGTGGTTGGCTCTTCCTCCTTTGTCCTGTAGGAGAGGGGGATCCAGCCCAACATCTTGATGGGGAGTCATGACTCACATCCCAGTGAGAGGGAGATGGCTATTCAATATCTATAGATGTGACCCCCGCCCCCAAGCACAACACACTTGTGAACATCCAGCCTGGAGTGAATAATCTGAATGTAATCAACCAAAATGAAAAACGCTGTATTAAACAAAAGGAAAAGGCACGATATTCTTCAGAAATATTGATGTCATAAAAAGTCAAAAGGGTGTGGAAATGTTCCAGATTAAAGGATGAGATGACTAAATGCAATACCCCATCCTAAACTTGATCCTGCACTGAAGGAAAAAATTACCTCAAAAGGCCTTATTGGATCAATTGACGGAATTAGTATATAGCTAATATACTAATACCTATTAGTATAGACATTAACTCTATACTAATGGATATTAGTGGATTTGAGGGAGGAATGTATGTATCATGGTAAACATTACCAAATCAGTGACTACACAAAGGCTTGTATGAAAACACCATTTTCTTTTTCTCACTCTGTCACCCTAGGTAGAATGCTGTGGTGTCATCATAGCTCACAGCAACCTCAAACTCCTGGCTCAAGTGACCTTCCTGCCTCAAACCACAAGTGCCTGCCACCAAGCCCAGATAGTTCTACTTTTAGTAGAGATGGAGTCTCACTCTTGCTTGGGCTGGTCTTGAACTCCTGAGCTCAGGCAGTCCACCTGCCTTGGCCTCCCAGAGTGCTAGGATTATAATTGTCAGCCACCAAACCCAGCCAAAGTGCCTTATTTTTAAGAACTGCACATGGGAATGTATAGGCAACTTACCCTCAAATGGTTCAGAACAAAATACTCAGTGTTATGTAGACACATGTATATATGTACACTCATACACATATAGGGAAAAAAGATGATAAAGTGATAAGCAAGTGTGGCAAAATGCTAATAGTAGGTTGACTCTGGGGAAAGAATAAATGAGTATTCTTTATAATATTTTTATTCTTACGACTTTTCTATAAGTTTGAAATTATTTCCAGGTTAAAAGTTAAAAGTCCATGCATGTTCAGGCACTGCCCGTGGCTCAGTGTGTAGGGCACTGGCGCCATGTACCAAGGGTGTAGGGTTTGAACCCAGCCCCAGCCAGGTAAAACAGCAACAAAAAAAAAAGCCAGGCATTGTGACAGGAGCCTGTAATCCCAGCTACTTCGGAGACTGAGGCAAGAGAATCACTTAAGTCCAAGAGTTGGAGGTTGCTGTGAGCTGTGACGCCATGGCACTCTACTGAGGGCAACAAAGTGAGATTTTGTCTCAATAAAAAAATCCATCCATGTTCCTGCCTTCAGTGTCTCCCATTTTAGCTTTTTGTCTTATTATTATTAATATCTCCTTCCACAGATTCCCAGATCTTGTAGAATTTTGTTAGATTGCTTTGCAAATGCTTTCTGAAATCTACATTTAGTTTTGTAGTTTTTGTAGTTTTGACAAATGTGCTCTTTATCTCTGAGTGTAGTTTCACAACAACGTTTTTGGTGTTATCCACACTTGAGCACTCAGTCTGTCTCTTCTGGTCTAAAGCCTTGTCCAAGGCCCTGTGTCCCTCGGCTACTCCTGTGTGCACAACGTGAGGGTCGTCTGGGCCTGGTGCTCATGGCAAGCAGCACAAAGGATTCTCCTGGTTCTCCCTCCTCTACCTCTTCAGAGGATGATTACTCAAGCAAATCATTCCTTGCCAACTTCCTGGTGGTCTAGAGGCTTTCTGTTTTGTGAGCCTCTTTTGTCCTGAGAGTAGGGTCTCCTCAGACCCTGTGTCTGGCTGTGAGAGTGAGTGTATCGATGGGTGAATTTATTCTTGCACTTGTAGCTATGCATAGGGCTTTCCTTGCCAGAGGACAACTGCACCCATAATTTGGCTCTGGGTCTGCTGGCATCCAAGGTTTATCTTGAGGTGGCGCTGGAGATGGGACATGGGGGTATTGGGGGAGGGAGGCTTGAAATAGCTGCTGCTCCCCACACAGCTCTCACACAATGGGGCACGGGAGAGGATTCTGATGGGCTGTTGAGCAATATTTTTAATTTCCACCACTGTTGAAACTTCGCTGCATTTCTCAAGCATTGCCTCTGAAATGTTGGGTAGGAGAGACTGTGTCAGGAGTTGCTGAGGTTTGTTGCCATACCAATGTTGAATTGTGTGTATTAAAAGCAGAAAATACCTTCTGCTCTCCAGAAAAGAAAGAAGGAAGGAAGAAGAAAGAAAAGGAAGGAAGGAAAGAAGAAAGACGGAAAGGAAGAAAGGAAAGAAGGAAGGAAGGAGGGAGGGAAGGAAGGAAGGGAGGGAAGGAGAGAGAGAGGGAGGAAGGGAGGGAGGGAGGGACAGTCAGTACCTTGCCCAGGAGGAATAAGCTGATCTGAACCCAGGAAGCCTGGCAATTTGTCCAAGCCTGGCCAGGGGCAGAAGATCATACCAGGGGCTTCTCCAAAAGTTGTGCCATAGCTGAGATGTCCCTTTTCTCCTCCTATACGTCCACTCTTTTGATTGCTCTAATCCTTTCAGGCTCAACCCTTTTGCCTCTGGCCTCAGCTCAAAACTCTCTCTTCTGTCCTGACTGCTTTCCAGGCCACCCTGATACCCCAGCACTTCTCATTAGTGGGTCTGACCCGCCGCCTGCCAAGGCCCTGTAGTGGTTGTCCTTTGCCTTCAGCAGCATCTCCCAAATTTCAGTCATTCCTTTCTCAAGGTCATGTACTTGAACCACCTGTTTTACTATGTACTTAACCTTGTTCTTCAAATCAACTCCCTACTTAAATATATTTGTTTAAAAGGAAATATTACATATGTCCTATAAATAGAAAACCAGGGATTTTCTAATACATTTTCAAATAAATAGAAAACAATTATAATAATTACACATGTATATGTAAAAATAAAAAAATTAAACAAAAAAAGAAAACAACTATAATTTTAAAAACATACTCACAGGTGAGTGTATGCCAGGAACTGTTCTTCATAGCACTGTCTGAAATTGCACATTTATTTGTGATTATTTATGAGGCAGGTTGTAAGCATTCAACCTTCCAATGATGAGTAGAAGTATTATAAAAGGAAATAGCTTGGGATGATGGAAAGATACTGGGAAAAAGTGCAGATGAAGATGATTCCTCTGAAACCGATCTACCAAGGCAACAGGCAAAAATTTCAGAAAGCTGCTTCTGGGAATCACGGCATGGACAGACACCTCTGAGTGGCCCCGCTTGCCTGACTCCTCCAGGACCTTGTTGTCAATTTGTGTTTTGATCCAGTTTTCAATGGCCCATCTTTTCTGTCTGTCTACTTATTAGCTATCTTTTTCTCGTTTTTAATGTCAACTCCACTCAGGCAGGTGTTGTTATTTTTCATAGTCTCTGCATGGGTGAATGTGGTGGGTTTCATCTGGCCCTGTGGCTATAGGTGATACTACTCCTAGGGTCCATTTTTAATGCACAAACACGTTTGTATTTATAGATACAGCAAAGTTTTATATATTTTTTTCTGGTCAAACCTACTTACCTCTTCCCCTTGTGTTTCAGTCTTTGGTTTCATGTTTGTTCAGTTCTCCCTCAAGATTATTTATGTAAACTTCTCTCCCAAAGATTACATAAATAGTCACTGAAATATGCTTCTGATGTTTTTATGGTTTCATGTTATGTTTGAATCTTTACTCCATGTAGAACAAGAAACATAAATCTAATTTTATTTCATTTCAAGGGGTTGGCCATTTGCCTAAACTGTTTATTGAAAAAAAAAATCTGTCATTTCACGTGTTAAATGCTTATGTAACCTCAGACTGACATGCAGATTTCCTATTCTGTTCTATTGCAATTTTGCATCAGAATTCAAAGTTTAAAAGATTCTAGCTTTATTATCTGATAAAGCAAATCCCATTCCCCACTCACTTGGCTTCTTTCTTAAATACTTCTTGCTAGAAAAATGGGCATTTTTACAATATTATGTCTTTCTACCCAGGGACATGTCTACCTCTCCTTTTGCTGAATAATTCATATTTCTAAGGTAAGAGCTGAAATCCTCTGACTTTAGGTCCTGTGTGTTTATTCCTAGGAATTTCTAACTTCTTATTGAACTGTGAATGGGATCTTTTTTTCCTCAATATATTTTGTTACAGCTATTTTGAGGCATTTGGCAACCACAAGGTTTTGTATATTTATTTTGTAATAGGCCACCTCACTGAATTATCGTTTCAGTTCAAATAGCTTCTTTCCTCCTGTGGTTTTCTTTGGATATTTTCTTTCTGTAACCCTTTGTGGCAATGGTGCAGGCAATACAGACTGAATCCTGACACTCCAGGGCTGGCTGGCGCTCCCTGCATGGCCCTCGGGGATCCAGCCTGGGGAAGAGGCATTTCACCCTGCATAAGCCTTTAGGGATCAATCTCCAAACAAAATATTTTTTCCGTAAAGGAGCTTCTTTTACGTCAGTTGATATTTTGGTCAGGAATTACAGAATGTACTTCGCAACAAGTTAAAAACACACTGCGTTTTAAAACCAAGCCTTTTCCAACAAGATCAACAACCAATGTGTTACTTTTCTCACACCTTGGACATGTAGGAAAATGTGTACTCAGGGAGCTGGCAGGGTGCCTGCCTGGGGAAGGTGCCAGGCTGGATGAATGCTACGGGGCAGGGGCTTGGCTTGTTCTTGTTTGCCAGACTTTGAATAGTTAGCTGCTAAGAGTCCCTCCAAAGCCCATGGGCACCCTAGTCCTCAGAGTGCAGCCAGGGCAGCTGGCAGCCCTTCCTGGAGGACAGTTCTCCATGAGGGAGAGGCGTGGACTTGCCGACTGTGGGCATCACTGTGCGTTTGGTTTGCGTCATCTCACTATGCTCCACACAAGGAGGAAGGTGCCGCTTTCTTCTTTGTAAGAAGAGGGGATTTATCTTCACATGTTTAATTTCCTCCAGCCTCACAGACATTCGGAGACAGAACCTGGATTTGAACCCCGTTGAAGCCAGTGATTCTCCAATATTCTGGTCTCAGGACCCTTTTACACTCTTAATTAATTAATTAAAAATTTCTGAGGAACTTGATGAGCTTTTTTAAAACTATGAGTTATACCTACTATTATTCAATGTACAGAGTATCCCAAAGGTCACCCCTAAAGTCACAATACACAGGAAAAATGAAAAATTTTACCTAAATGTACCTTTATTTGTTACGAATTTTTACAAAGAGGTGGCCAACACATAGGGAATATTTTGTAAATATTTTGTAAAATTTTGTAATGAATATTTTGTAAATAAAGGTACATTTAGTTACAATTTCCCATTTTCCCTACGTATGGTGTCTTTAGGGGTGACTTTTGGAATAGCCTGTATATGAAATTAAAACTGAGAGACGTTTATTCTTTCTTTCTTTTTTACGACCACTATACTAAGAGGAGTGACTTTTATTGTTTTTATTTATCTTTTATTGATATGTATTAATTGTACCTATTTTGGGGTACATGTAATATTTTGATACCATGTTCAATGTGCTATAATCAAATCAGGGTAGTTGGGATATCTCCCACCTCAAACCTTTATCTCTTTTTTTGTGTTGGGAGCATTATACATATTTTCTTCTAGTTTTTTTGAAATATAGGATAAATCACTGTTCATTGTAATTTCCCTATTACACTATCAAATACTAAAACATCTTCCTTCTATCTAATTAATTGCATTTCTGCAACTTCTGAGGGACTTAAAGCTCAGGAACCCAGGACACATATCCTGCTGGCCAGTAGAGCTGCTGCTGGGCCTTGAGAGAGGATGAAGGGAGAATGGAAGTATCATTACAACTTTGCCATAACCATGGTTCTACCTTGAAAAGCCCCTGACAGGGTGTTGGGGCCCCTGGGTTCTCCAAAGCAGTTTGGGAGCTATTTGGTCCTCTAAACTGCTGAGACCCAGGGCCTTGAGGAGCACAGAACAGGGTATCACAGAGTTCCTGTGTAGGAGGATGGGTTCAGGGCAGTGCAGTGCGCTCAGAACATATGAGGAGGGCGAAGAGGGTGATGTTGTATAGACAGGGGTCCTGGTGCTTTCTGCCCTTCACCCACAACCTGCCCATAGCAACCAAAGGATGGAGACACCAGGACATGCATTGCCTACTGTGGTGCAAGGTCTTATGGCTGGCAAGTGGCGGCAGGAGCTGAGCAGACTGAGTGCCCTACTGGGACGGCCTTTCTTCTCCTTCCAGCCTTTGCTGGGCCCAGGAAAGGCCATTACCTGGTGTTTTGCTTTAATGTTTAGTTGACCAACCAGGGAGTGTTAGGGCCAAGGCTTGTTCTAGCACCTTCTTCTATCTGTCAGCCAACATCTAAGCACCTACTCCATGCTCTGTGAACTAATTTGGGAGGCTGGACAAATGCAGGCATTGCAACAGGCAGATGAAGATGGTCCTTTCCTACTGGCTTTTGAGAGCGGGTCTCTGTAAGCTAATACCCACTTGTCTCCCCACGGGCCTACCCTGCACCCTCCCCACACAGCCGCTCTTCTTGCTGTTCCCTTTAAGGGACAGCCCTGACAGCCCCACCCTCTCCTCCTGGCTCTTCCCCTTACTCTCCTCACAGCAAAGCCTGCATTCACTCTGGCTAAGTCTCACACCACTTGTCCTTGCCATGTTTGGTGTCACCGTCCTACTTATCTCCCTTCCCTCCTCCAGGGGCCAGGTCAAGATCTGCATCTTCTCCCTATTCTCTCTCTCTCTCTTTTTTTTGAGACAGAGTTTCAATCAGTCCCTGGGTAAAGTGCTCTGATATCACAGCTCACAGCAAGCTTAAAGTCCTGGGCTTGAGCAATCCTCTTGCCTCAGCCTCCTGAGTAGCTGGGACTACAGGCACCTGGCCATAACTCTGGGCTAGTAGAGACAGGGTCTTGCTATTGCTCAGGCTGGGATTACAGGTATGAGCCACCAGCCCTTCTCTGTAATTCTTATTGCCTCCATCCCCTCCAGCTAGACCCCAGCCGGCACTTCCCTCCTATTTCCAGAGTTCTTTTTTTTTTTTTTTTTTTTTGGGACAGAGCCTCAAGCTGTCCCCCTGGGTAGAGTGCTGTGGCATCATAGCTCACAGCAACCTCCAACTCCTGGGCTCAAGCGAGTCTCCTGCCTCAGCCTCCCAAGTAGCTGGGACCACAGGCACCCACCACAATGCCCAGGTATTTTTTGGTTGCAGCCGTCATTGTTGTTTTGGCGGGCCCGGGCTGGATTCAAACCCGCCACCTTACGTGTATGTGGCTGGTGCCTTAGCCACTTGAGCCACAGGAGCTGAGCCGCTTCCAGGGTTCTTACTGTCCAACTTGCAGAGAGTTGATACAGGCCCTGTTGTGAGGCAAGGCACAGCTGTCAGGGCCAGCAGACAGCCCCTCAAGAGCAAATAAGGCAGGGGATGAGGGGGCCTCTGGAGAAGGGTGGGACTGAGGTAAGGGAGGTATGGGGGTCATGAGAGGAAAAAGCCCATTGTGACTGGGCCAGGGCGTTTGCAGAGTCTGTTGCTACTGCTACATATAGGATGGAGGATGAATGGCACAAGCAACTTCATTGCTCTGAGCCTCAGTTTCCTCACCTGTGAGATGGGACTGACAGTAAGACCAGCTTGGGAGGGTACCTGTGGGCAAAGGTCTTCAACTCTGCCTGTTGTCCAAAGCAGCCCTGGTTGCCTGTGGCCCTTTTCGTGCCCCTGGGCCCCTGGGCCCCAGGCATCTTTTTCCTGTTCCCGTTCACAGCCCCAGAGGCTGGCCAGGGGTGAGGGAGCGGCTTCTTGCTTCTTGATGCCCAGGGATTCTGGTCACCCCTAGTCCTGGTGCAATGTAGATAGAGCCTGTTGCCTGGTTAGGCTGTGCTGCTCAGGCAATAGCGGATACCCAATAAGGGTGAGGTCCAGGTGAACAGGTCTTCTCAAGGAGACTACAAGGGTATACCCCTACTGGCAGGGTCCTCTCCATGGCGACTCAGCTCTTGGGCATTTGTAAACTTAACTTCTGTGTTGCAGGAAGACGGGGCCCAAGGGACAGAAAGAACACCCAAATGCCATGTTTATAAGAGGAAGGGCTTTATTGACCAGCTGGGAACTTATGGCAGAAGAATTCCAAATGGCCCTGCTCCCCAACTGACTGGCTTGATCTTTCCCTTTTTATAGACAGTCAAAAAGTTTCAACTCACAGGTACCCTTCTCATTGGTCAGTTTGAATCAGGCGGGAGATGCTATTCCAGCCCCTAGGGAACTACAGGATTTCATAGAAATGGAAATTTCCAAGTTCCAGGAAGTTAAGTTTACAAATTCCCAAGAGCTGAGTCACCATGGAGAGGATCCACAGGTGTACCCTTGTAGTCTCCTTGCGAAGACCTGTTCTCCTAGACCTCACCCTTCTCTGGTGTCCCCTCTCACCTGGAACTTGGAAATTTCCACTTCTGTGAAATCCTGTAGTTCTGTAGGGGCTGGAACAGCATCTCCTGCTTGATTCAAAATGGACAGTGAAACAGTTACCTATGGGTTAGAATTTTTTGATTGTCAATAAAAAGGGAAAGACCAAGCCACTCAGGGAGTGCGGCCATTTGGAATTCTAAGCTGTAAGCTCCCAGAGGGTGAATAGAGCCCTTCCTTTTATAAACATGGTGTTTGGGTGTTCTTTCTCTCCCTTGGGTCTCCTCTTCCTGCAATATGGGAAACTGCTCAAGCTCCTTGCCAAGGAGTCGTTCTTTCTCTTTCCCTTTTAATCCCTCACTCTCTGGCTTTGCCCCTCCCCTCCCCCCCACTCTCCCACTTGCAGGAATGTTATGAATGGAATGTGAGAATTCCAAGCGGAGTGCATGCTGCAGCCAGGAATGCCGTGGCGCCCTCTCCCCACCCCTCCCGCCCTGCGCCTGCCTTGCAGCCTGGCCACCTGCCTGGGACCCTGCGCTGCGTGCCAGACACTGCAGTCGGGTTCAGATGGCAGGTATGAAGGACGTGGGGGGTGCAGGCACAGGCGCCCGGTGGCACAGACCACAGGTACACCTAGGGTACACCTCGGTCTGGGCACGAGCTCATAGGCACACAGCAGGGTGCGCCCACCAGCAGTGGTGGGTGCACATGCACAGAGCAGTCAGCAGGGCACACATCACACACTGCTGTCCACACAGACCATGGTCTTCACAGACAGATGAATACAGCAAGCAGTGTTTGCACACACACACACCCCTACTTATGTGCGATCCTGCCCCCGGCCCAGGCTCACCTTTGCAGGGACATATAACTCCGGTGGTGTATGCTCATGACTGGCAGGCTGCATGCTCACATGACAGGGCATGCACATCCACGGCATAGCACACAGGTATAGGCACACATAGTGGAGAGTGTACACACAACAGACCCCCCCAAACACAGCTTCCATCTCCGTAGTGGACAGGTGGACCCACAGAGGGCTGGAAGTCCCGGATGCCAAATGCCAGTGTCTGGCTCCTTGCACGGTACCAGCCCCTTTCCCCCAGCCTGGCCTCTCAAGACTGAGCCTCCTGCAGCTAGTGATGGACTGGGGAGAGCCGCACAGACAGGATGCCAGGGTGTCTCTGTGGCTTGTGCTAACTAGGATCCTTGTGTTGTGCTTTTGTGTTTGTGTTACACTGTGACCTGAGGTCTAAGGAACTGGAAAGCTGTTGCCTGGAGAGGTGCAGAGCCAATAAGGGCCCCTGAGTTTGACTCAAGCAGAGCCAGTCCTCCTCAGTCCAGCTTGGGCTACAGATGGCTGCCAGCCAGTCCTGTGTCTGTGCCAGCTGCAGCACCTCCCTCCGGACACTGTGTTCTCCCACAGGATATGGGGTAAACGTGAGCCTCTTGGCCCCATCAGAACCAGGGCTTCCTGCCAATGCTTTCATTCATTCACTCACCCATCCATTCATTCATTCATCCATTCAGAAATTACTTGCTGAGTGCCTATGACATGGTGGGCACCATAGGTCCACAAGTCCAACAAGGTATAGTAGTCCCTGTCTCGAGTGCCCTGCAAACTTCTGCTCACAGATAGATTTTGATTGTCCTTGTTATAAATTATATATGTATATATATATTATATATATATATCAAAATTAATATTGGACATTGATTAAAATTAAATAGCAATATTAAAATAAGATAATAAAAATCTGGTTTTCCATCTTACTTTGGAAGAATAGGAAAATCTGACTTTAGACTTGCCTTCCTACCAAGCAGATATGCCTGGTGCTAAGCCTGGTCGCCCCCTTGACTGGGCCAAGGCTGCACCTTGCACTGGGCCTGCCTTCATCTGGCCTATCCTCCTCCGATCCACTAAGTGCTGGGGTTAGGCCCAGCAGTGTTTGCAGCAAGGATTCCACAGGCTCACCTCTATGGGGCCTCCCCAACCCCATTCCCCAGACCATGGACTGTCAATAATCCATGTGGATGAGTTCCCTCAACTCAGAACCCTTAGGGTATGTGCATGTTTAAATTATTTATTATTATAATAATAATTTTTTGAGAGAGAGTCTCACTCTGTTGTCCTGGGGAAGAGTGCTGTGGCATCATCATAGCTCACTGCTACCTCAAACTCCTGGGCACAAGCAAACCTCCTGCCTCAGCCTCCCGAGTAGCTTAGGACTATAGGTGACCACCATAATGCCCAGATAATTTTTTTATTTTTAGGAGACACTGGGAAGGGGTTATCTCACTCTTGCTCAGGCTTGTTTTGAGGATTGCTCTTGAGCATGAGCAATCCTACTGTCTTGGTCTCTCAGAGTGCTAGGATCACAGGTATGAGCCACCACAACCGTTCTTATATGTCTATTTTAAGTAGATGGAGGCAGACTGTCCACAGATTGGGGGAGAAAGTCTCATTAAAATCAAATGTGCATAAACCTCAGCTTTGTTTTTAGTGAAGGGAGCTTGAAACATCTCAGATGTGGAAGTGCTGAGGCCAAATGAAGCCACTTCCTACTTCTAGTCATAACGCCTTCAAGAGAGTCCAACCACCCCAGAGACAGAGAGCTAAATCAGGATGTAATCCAGAACCCACATCCTTATTCTTAGACAGAATCTTTAATGGCACAGCGGGCACTTCTGACGTATTCTAGAGTTGTTCCTTATCAGATACCCAATTGCAGGCTTAGGTTCAGCGCCTGAGATAACCCTAGACACTTCCTGCAGCTCCCACAGCACCTGCACCTTGCTTAGGTGGGTAGGGCTTAGGAGAGCTGTGTTTCTTGTCACCAGCATCTAGACTTCATTCCCGTTTGCCGCTCTTTATTGCTTTTGAAACACAAAAGACAAAGCACAAAAAATTGCATAGCTATTGTGCTTATAGACAGGTGACACCACTGGGCATGCCACTGGCTGCATCACGGCACAGTGGTCTGCAGTGGTCTGGGCACTGAGAAGGTGGGGTAGCATGTTGGCATCTAATGCACCTGAAACATGGGTCTTAAGTCAGCTGAGCAAAGACAAAGTGGGGCTGCTCTCCCCTGGGAATAGGGTCCGTCTAGAGAGAAGAGGGGACCCTGCTGGTCATCTGCAGGCTATTGTTCCTCCTGCCTTTTGGAACCTGGTGAGTGCAAAGCAACACTTGCTCTTCCTTCTGCAACTTCCTTCTATGCTCCCAAACCTGCCTTCACACAGCGCCTCCTCCAGTTTACAAAGACTATCCCTAACTCCATCTCATTTCGTGAGTACCAGGTGTCATCATCTCCATTTTAGAGATGAAGGGCCCCAGTACAGAAAATGTGAGTAGTTTGCCCAGGTCAGATGATGGATAAACTGAAGGTGTTACAGTTACCTGAAATAAGATGGCCTCAGCACAGAGCCAACCCTTGTGGGGCTGGCCTCCATTCGTTTCCTTTGGAGTCAGCTCAGACTGGGAGCTGCTCCAGGGGCCTGGCTTTAGGCAGAACCCCAGGCTCCTTGGCTCCTGCTCCTCTTCTGCTTAGCACTGGGGCCAGGAGGACACACTTGAAGTTGAGAGGTCCCTCCCTACCACAAGAGTCTTGGGCCTCCAACTTCTAGATGGATGGAAATCCACCCTGGGATCCTACTGTCCAGGGAGGTCTGCCCTATTCTTCCCAATACCTGGGGTCTATATCCTCACACTCAGGGCCCTCTCAGAAGGAGCAGCTGCCTGAGAGGTGTGGTTTGTCCCCATATCTTTGGCTTTCTGTGGCTTCCTTTCTCTGCCCTAATCTCATGAGGTTGCCCTAGAACTTCAATCTCTTCCTCTTGTCTTCCTAAAAATGCTGTGTATATGTTGTTGGCCCAGACTTAGGGGCATAGACATCCTAAGTGGATTCTAGTTCACCTTGACCCTAGAATGGGTGCAGATGTGTCAGGACTCAAGCCAATTTATTCTATCTATGCAGAGATGGAGAAAATGGGACCCACCAGAATTCCTATTGGGACAACACTATATTTCATTGGAAGAAATAACTCCTTTGGGGCTGGAGCATCTCCAGGACTTGTTCAAGTTACAGAAGTTGGTTTATAAGAACTTACCAATGTAGGTCCACTTAACTCAAGCACTGTGTGTTGATGAGTACTATGATGGAAGCAAGTGTGTAATTGTGCAAGTCAAACCCAGAGCAGAAATGAGTTGCTCTGTGAGAAGTTCCTGGAAGTTCCTCCTTCTGAGAAGAAGGACGAGGACAAGGAGTGATAAAGTGGTCTTGTGTTGCTTGAAGGGAAAAGAAAAACTCCAGCTGTACCAAGGGAGTCAGGAACATAGAAATGCTTATAGGTCACTGAAATTCAAGGTGAGGTGTCTAATATAAACCCGGTTACCTACCGAATCTTCATTTCAGCTCACAACATTTACATATGCTTTCTTTGATGGGGTTAATTGATGCAGTGGGTGGGGGAGATCTGAGAGGATGCTGAGAGAATTTGGGCTGGGGAGTGTGAGGCCCTGAGCCACTGCCTACAGTGCAGACCAGGGTGAGTCTTAGGCCCATGTGCTCAGCTTACCTGCACACAGCATGTCACCCTAGTTGCACCCTGAAGGGAGTTCTGCCACCTGTGTGCTGTGTGACTTGGGATAATTTCCCTTCCCTCTCTGAGTCTCAGTTTCCTCTTCTGTAGAAAGAGGATCATATTAGTTTCTTATTGCTATAGTAACAAGTAACCACTAACTTCACGTCTCCAAATAACATACATGTATTCTCTTATAGTTTTGTAGGTCAGGTGTTAGTGGTTCTCACTGGACTGAAGTGACATTATTGGCAGGGCTTCATTCCTTTCTGGATGCTCCATTTCCTTGTCCTTCCTAGTTTCTAGAGGTCACCTGTATTCCATGGTGCCTGGCCCATCTTCAAAACCAGCAGTAGTCAGTGAGTCTTGCTCACATCACATCACTCCCCCTGGAGGCCTGCCTCCCTTTGTCATAGTGAAGGCCCTTGGGCCCAGACAGAACACAGGACAATCTCGCTGCCTTGAGGTTGGCAACCTTAATGCCACCTGCAGCCTCCACATTTCTTTGCTGTGTTACATAACAAGTTGGCAGGTTTGGGGGACATGGACGGGGGGCAGCTGTTCTGTCTCCACAGGGAGGAGAAGTGAATTAACAGTCAAACGCTTCTCTTGCACAAGAGAGAGTGTAGCAGTAGCCAGAGAGGGCTGGACTCGGGAGGCAACACTGTGGGAGAGAAAAAGTGAGCTCTATCGACCCATGGCCGTGACCAGTTGGTTATGACGATACTGTCAACAGATGACCTTGGTGAGGACATGCCTTGGCACTAGGTAAACCCACTTGGATACAGACTCAGAAAAAGGAGTGTGAAGTCCTTGAATTGACTGGGATTTGGGTTAAATTAAAATAGGAAATGGAGAGATATTAATTTGAGTGATAAATTACATTTAAAATTACTTGTGTACTTTGCTGTGTTACATAACAAGTTGGTAGGTTTGGGGGACAGAGATTGGGGGGGCTGCAGTTATGTTTCCATAGGGAAGAGAAATGAGTTAACAGTCTAAAATTCATGGTGTTTAGTTTTTAAGGAAAATCTCTAACTTTGAAATTTGATCATCTTAATCTTACTGTGTTTATTTTACTTTATTCTTATGTTTCACTTCTAAGGGAGGCCTGGGAAGACTTCAGCATCAGCCCCCTGGGGACCCCTGAGTGACCTCCAGGCTGCCATGAAGCAGCAGGGCCTGGTCTTGGTGACATTCAGCCTAGGGGCCAGGGGCCTGGCCCAGAGGGACCGTGGAAGGCCAGTCTTTGTGGGCCTTTCCTGCCCCATCCTGTGCCTGGGATTCTCTTGCTCTGAGATGGAGTGGCCTGGGGGGCCTAAGGGAGTGAGAGGAGAATGGGAGGTAGAGGAGGCAGCCATGTGCTAGGTGCCAAAAGAGAGCTCGGACTGCTGGGGCCTTGCTTTTGGCAAGAGGGTCTCCACAGATCCCCACTCCCACCCACCCAGCCTGAGGACAGTTACTCAAGAGGCAGCAGAAAGCTCTGGGATGTGCTGAGCTGTGTGCTGGCTGGGTCCCTAGATGACGTGACCTCACTCTCCATTGTGCAACTGTGATGACATGGTAAGCAGGGAGGGGGCACTTATGGGGGCTTTGCATCACGACACATAGAACTGGGTCAAAATCAATTCTACACACTTCAGGGTGTGGTATTGAGAGAGAAAGTGAGACATAAAACATTGTTTTGCCGTGTAATACAGGGTGTGCACACCTTGAAAATCCAGGAGACACTGGAAGAGGAAGAAGAAGAGGAGGAGGATGGAGAGAAGGGGGAGGAAGAGAGAAGGAGGAGGAGAGAGATGGAGAGGAAGAAAGAAGGAAGGAGGAACAGCAGAGGAGAGGAGGACACATGGCAGGGACTGTGATGGAAACCTGGTGCCTTCTGTCCCATAGTGGTCTCTGTCCCAGATCTCCGCTCTCACCCCAGGATGACTCTAGTGTGTAAAAATAGGTATGGCTCATGCAACAAGGTCTTGAAGTCTGCAGCTGAGCTAAATAAACAGTGATCTGATCCAACCGTTGAGGAGAACCCTGCTGTGCTACTTTGCCAGGCCTGTTGCTTTGCATGTAGTAACTTATTAAGGTATTTTCTATGGGACTTCTGACACTGCTTGGGTTGTCTCTGCCCTAGTCTTAGAACCTGGTCCCTGGGCGCACAACCATCCCCTTGTCCCATTGGCAAGAGGTTTCCAGATGACCAGGATTCTAGGTCTGCAGAACTATACTGCCCCCATCTGGCCAGGGCGTCCTCCAGTCCTGAGCATAGGTCTGTGCGACCCCTGAAAGGCCCAGTAACCCCAAGTGCTCTGAGGGTGGGACCTTTGTTCTGTCTTAGAGAAGAGACTCTCCCCTCAGTGGATGGTGGCAGGGCCATACCAGGTACAGATTCATCTATTGTTATTTCTACAGGGTCTTTGGGGCCTTTGCAGATTTTTACCTAAATTTGGTAAGAAAAACAAATACAGCAGACCCTACATAGCTGACCACCTCCCCACACTGACCATCTCCTTAATTCTCATAGCCTGGACATGTACCACATGTATCTATCAGTACATAGGCCTAGCTCCTCATGTTAGCCGCCTCCATGTGCTGACCAGTTTGTTTCTTGGGTGATCAGCTTACAGAGGTTTTACTGTACCTGGTCTCTGACTGAGGTAGGGAGGACTTGGCCAGCCCCAAACAGGCCTCACAGCTGCTGAGCGGAAACACGGCCCATGGCCTCCACTCTGTTCTTTGGTCTCTTTATGTCTCTCTCCTTTACCAAGGCCTAGGTGCTGGGCCCACCTTTGCCACTAACTATGAGGCTGCAGCCAGATAGTGTCACGCCAAATATCTCAGTTTCCTCATCCATAAAGCGGAGCTCTTGGGCTAGGAGATCTTTATGTTCCTCTAGTTCTGAGGCTAAGAACAAATAAAAAACCTTCCCCAACCAAGCAAAGATACACAAATGGCTACATTTACCCCACGTGGAGACTGGGGGCACAGGGATGCTCAAGGCCTATTTCTTTTTGATATCTTTCAATGTACATATATTTATACATTTTTTTTCTGGCTACAAAAGTAATATGAGCACATGAAACCACTCGCAACTGTGGGCTCCTGCCTTGAGCAGCTGTGTGCATCTGTCCTACAGAAGTGCTTGCACGGGGGAACTGCTGAGTTCACAGTAAGCATGGTGCAGAAGGGCAGATGGGCTATAGGGCCCTTGCAGGATGACTGCTGCCCATCAAGCCCCCATGCCTTCTCTTGAATGCAGACCAGCCTATGGCACACAAAATGTGTCAGAGTGGGCTTGGGCAAGTTCCAGGGCTTAGACCTCCAGGGGGCCTTGTAGCCAGCTGTACCTTTGCCCTCTGAGAGTCCTGAGCCCACCCTGCCATGGAGAAGGCCAGTTCTGCCTGCTGTGGCTCCACATGGAGGGGCTGGGGCACCGCTGCTGGCAGCCACCACCCACTTCCAGACACACCAGGGAGGCCACTGGGGCCCACAGCCCTAGCTGAGCCAACAAGTGACTGCTGCCATGCATTGAGCCCTGAAGGGATGGACAGAAGGCCACCATTGGTACCCCACAGCATCGTGAGGAATAATAAATTGTTTTCAGTTCCTATGGTTTTGGATAGTGTGATTGTGAATTTTGTTAACTTGGCTAGACTGTGGCGCCCAGTTTTCAATCAAATGCCAGTATAGATGTTTCTGTGAAAGTTTTTTTTAGGTGAGAGTGACGTTTAGGGCAGTAGACTTTCAGTAAAGCAGATCACTGTCCATCCCGAAGTGGGCCTCATCCAATCAGTTGAAGGCTGTAAGAGGAAAGACTGAGGCCTCCGAAAGGCAGGAATTCTGCTTCTGGAGACTGCCTGTGGGCCCTTCTCTGGGCTTCCAGCCTGCCAGTCTACCCTGTGGATCTCAGACTTGCCAGCCCCACAGGCGCACGAGCTGATCCTTAAGTTTTCTCTTTGTATTTATCTGTACACACACACACACACGTACACACACTCTACACACACAGAAGCTGATTCTTAACTTTCTCTATCTATGTATCTATCTGTACACACACAGGTACACACTCTCTACACACACATACTCACACACAGATACATCTCATCAGTTCTGTTTCTCTGGAGGACCTTGATACAGATGGCTTGTTATACAACAGAAGATGATAAACACAAATGCTGCATGGCCATTAAAAGGAGCAAGGTACATATCTGTTTTTGTGACAGATAAAGAAAAAAAAAGTAAAGCAAATCATAGAATAACATGCATATCTTAAAATAATGACCTGTATGTGTGCCTGCTTGTACCCACGTAGTACCAGCACCAGACAGAGATGGTTTGGGCAGCTCTTGTCACCCTATTGATAGTGGTGCCTGTGAGGGTGGCAGGAATGACAGAAACTTCAGGTTTTGCTCTGGGACTTGCTACACTGTCTGCATCTTCAGACCAAGCATGAATTCAAGCCTAGTTTTCATGATAAGGGACACCTGAGTATGGAGGGGTCTCTCTGTCGCTCAGTGTGGGGTACAGAGTGCAGGTTCATGTCAGGCCCACTCTCCCATATTGTTTGGCACCTGCTACTCTGGGACAAACACCACATGCCCGTCCATCAGCAAGTCCCATTAGCAGGGGGACAGAGCTTCAATTCGCTATGCCTAGCTGTGGAGGTATCCAGACCCTCTGCTTCCTGAGTCCTGTTTCCTGCTCCCTTCTCCTCTGGCTGTAGTCCTTCTGGGGAGCCTCAGTTTGCCCTGTTCCAGAGGCACTGCCCATTCTCACAGAGTCTACTGACTACTGTTGCACAGACACCTATTCAGGCCACCAAGGCCACATAAGTAAGCAGAGCACAAGCAGAACAAAAATGGCCCGTTTCAGGTGATGAGGACAATGCCTGACAACAGTGTTAGGGCCCCCAGAGAGGCAGCAGGGGCTGTGGTGTGTGTATAGGCAGTGAGTAGGAGTCAGGTGCACAGGACAGCTGTACCAGCCTCTGCAGGATGTCCTGGAACCTTGGGATGGCTGCAGATGTGGAAGGAACCGTGGCCTTGAAGAAGCAGCCACATTAGGACTGAAGATGGTGGACAACCAGCCAATGCCTGCCTGCCCCCTGCACTTGCATAGGCTGGGGCCTGGGAGGGAAGCCCAGGGGATGGCCCAAAGCAGGGGCAGAGAAGGCCAAGGGCACATGAAGGATGACAACCAGAACACAGACCCTTGAAATCTCCTTCCAAAGTGTCATACTTTCATTAAGACCTGCAGAGGACCTTGAAGCCCCTTTCACTGCACCTGCAGCCTGCTTGATGGGGATGGTAGGGGTGAGGTGACTTTGCACTGCCTCTCAGTCTTGGTCCTGAGACTCCTCTCTTCTTATTGGGAGCTACTGGCTTAGACACGGGTGAACAAAGCCTTGCCTGACACCTTGACTTGTATCTCTTAGGGTCCTTTGGCAGTAACTGAGGGAGCAGCCAGCTGAAAGGCTTATGAATAGAAAGGTCAGTTATTTATTATCTCATCGGGTCAGAATTTGAGAGCTAGAGTCTTGGGGTTGGCTCAGCCCAGCCAGAAGGCTTTTGGGAAGGATGGAAGGGGTTTTATCTTGAGAAGAAAATGTTTCCCAGAAACCCGGGCAGACCTTCCCTGAGGTCCTGCTGGCTGTGTATCACTTATAAACTAGTTACCAAGTTACCAGCAAAGAGGCCAGAGAGGACCAAGCCAGCTTCCCCCCAAGGTGGGTAAGAGGCCACTCCCTGGTATGCTGCTACCTCAAATTTAGTCAATAGTGGGGGTTCTGTTTATTGAACACGTGGTAGGACAGGTGCTGGGGGTACACCCCACGTGAGTCTCCCCGTGTCCACACAGCAGCATTCTCATCAAGGTGCTACCAAGGAGAGGGCAGTGCAAGTAGGACCTGGGACAGTGTTAGTGCTCTCGAGTGGAAGCTCCGGGTGTTTGTTTATTTATGTATTTATTTATTTGAGACAGAGTCTCACTCTGTCACCCAGGCTAGAGTACCGTCGGGTCATAGCTCACAGCAACCTCAGACTCTCTCGGGTTTGAGTGACCTCTTGTCTCAGCCACCTTAGCAGCTGGGACTACAGGTTCTCATTACACCTGGCTAGTTTTTCTGTTTTTAGTAGAGACAGGGTCTTGCTCTTGCTCAGGTTGGTCTCAAACATCTCAGTTCAAGTGATCCACCTGCCTCAGCCTCCCAGAAGGCTGAGATTACCACCGGAGTGAGTCACAACACCTTGTCAACTATGGGTATTTAAATGCTAAAAGACCTCATTCTTGCCTAGTGTGGGGTTTGTCTTTTATATATATATATATATATATATATTTTCCGGATTATACATTTTAGTAATGGGCCAGAGAAATGAGGCATGGGTCAAAACAGTGCAGGGCCACAGGGAGAATAAGAGATGGAGAGCTAGGTGGCATAAATCTTACAAAGTGTGTAAAGAATCTGTGTTTCTCTACATAACAAAACCAAAGGCTACAAGAGCGGTTGTATATACAAAACACGGAGACACTACTTCACTTGCAAACAGGTTCCAGAGCAGACCCGGAGACCAGGCAGAGGAGGGGGGCGGAGAGGGCTAAAGGGGCGTGCTGCGTGCCGGAGGAGGGCGAGACAGGGACTGGCTTCTCCCAGTGACAATCTACAGGCGGGGCTGGGGTCGCACGCACGGAGGTGGGAGGCCTGCGTGCTAGCTGTGGGCAGAGGAGTCCGAAGCCCGAACCCAAGAGCTGAGAGGGTCCGTCTGTGCCTGGCTTTTGGGGCTTCAGCTCTGAGCAGGATTCTGGGTGGGGATGGCCGGCCAGAAGGCCAGCTGGCCCGAGAGAGAGGAAGGCAATCGTTGCTTGGAGTCTGCCGAGGAAAACCAGGAGAAGCCGGCTCCTTCTGCCGCCCTCCTTGCCTCTGACCCGGCTTGTCTATCTTGCTGCCCTCCCAGCGCGCCAAGATGCCTGCCGGAACCCGAATTGACGGGCACAGCAAGCCAAGGCTTCCAGCTTCCCGGCGCAGGATAGGAGGTGCCACTGACTCCAGCTGTTCCTGGGCCCCAGCCGGCCGTGTGGTGCTCACTGAGAGGGCAGGAACGAGCTGGTCACAGAGGGTCAGCGGGGAGGGGCTAGGAGGACTGCAACCATGCTGGGCAGAGGCGCTGGGCGGAGGCTGGGCCGTCACAGATTCTGGCAGCACTGCAGCTGGTTGTGTTTGTCTGTCGGTGGTAGGCGGCGCACAGATGTCCGCCACGTTGTTGCCAGGGTACTCCTCGTGGGCTGCACGGTGGGCAATCTGCTTTGGGGACACAATTTGGAAGATCTCTTCGGAGGAAGTCTTTGAATGCTTCTTTTATGTTGGTGGAATCCAAGGCTGAGGTCTCAGTGAAGGACAAGCTGTTCTTTTCTGCAATGGCGTGGGCCTCGTCAGTGGTCACAGCTCGCAGGTGGCGCGGGTGAGTCGTGCCCACCTACGTGATGACGACGTTGCCTTCGGCACGGTCCCGCCGCTTCCCCAGCCGGCGCTCGGCGTTCTCACGGGTCAGGTGTTGGGCGGTGTCATACACCTGCAGCTCACCCACCGCGCCGCGGCAGTAAGCGGAGGTGATGGCGCGGCCACCGCTTGCCGGCTGCGTCCGGGATCCGCGCCTTGGTGGTCCTGCTGTCCTCCGGGCGCTGCGGGCGGCGAGCTCCGCCTGATGGCTCTTTCGCTCTCCAGGTTGGTCTCCTTGCGCGTGAAACGCCACAGGGCTCTGGTCGGCATCTGAGTCCCGGATGATGGTCGCTTTGAATAGATAGTCATATTCCTTGTCCAGGGTCCCCATTGTCCTGGCGCGGGATCCCTGGGGTTTGTCTTTTAATTTTGTTTACAGTGTCTTTTTCTTTACAGAGTCTTTAAATGTGCATGTGAAGAGTTACATTTAATGCCTTTAAAAAATGTATTGATCTGCTTTAGCTCCTGAGATAAAAAGGCAAAAAAAAAAAAGAACAAAAATTTATTGAGGTGAAATTCACTTCTTGTAAAATGATCATATCTGCCAATTCAAAGCAAGGTGAGTTTATCTGAGCCCTGAGATCCTGGGAGACAGTGAGGCCGAGAACCATTACTCCCATCTTTTGTGTTCTGGAAAGCAGCTCCTCCTTCCCCAGAGGACAGAGGTGGAACCCACCGTGCTCTCCTTGTCCAACAAAGCCAGACTCTCAGCATCCCTTTCTCTGCTCACATGTGATTGGCTGAGCTGCTGTCTCCACTGGTCTGTAGGTGCAAGGTGCTTATTGACCAAACTTTGCGTATGTTTCTTCTAGTGTCCCCCCTTAAACTTTGCCCCCCCCCCCCCACTCTGCCTGAGCCAGCACACGGTCCTTCTAAGAACATTCACTGATCTGTTATCTGCACATGCCAGGCTGTGGCCACAACTGGTTCTTTCTAGCTTTGCTTACTCTTCTCCATAAACAAAAATTCCCGAGATGCTGCAGACCTCTGGTCAAAGCTGTCATCGTCCCCTCCCCCACAGTGTTGTCCTTTTGCTCATTGCAATAAGCTCTTTGAATACAATCTCTTGCTACTAATGTTAATAGAAAATAACCCAAACTCTGTAAAATAATTTAAAGAGGCTTATTTTGAGCCAAGTATGAGGACTATGGCTTGGAACCCCACCCAAGAAGCCTTGAAAATGCAGACTCACTGAGATTGGGTTACAATTATATGTTTTAGGGAGACAGACATGACACATAAAATCACAAATCAATACATGGAAAATACACATTGGTTTGGCTTGACTAGAGATAATTTGGTTTATAATTGGTTAAAGAAATGAAGCTTTGTCTAAAGCAGTGTTTTGCAACCTTTTAAAATCTCACATCACACTTGAACCTATAGTTAAACTTCTGTGGCACAGAAGTTGATAAAAAAAAAAAAAGGAGTTTAAAAAAAGAATATATTTACTGTGCTTTGAATTGCATTCAAAATAATTTAGTGGTATTTAAAAATTTTTGCAGCACACCAGCTGAAATCACTGATCTAAAGGCTTGGGATGTTTTAAGATAAGTAAGTCCGCTACTCAGAGACATCCCCAGCAGACATAGACAGGACTCAAGTGATATGTCAAGTAAACTGAGAACCTACAGGAGTGGTCCAGGCCCTGAGCTGTATAGCCCTAGACCTGTTAATAAGTTGCAAAAGGCATCTCTAAGAGGGGAAGGGAGCATGACAAAGCCCATCTAACCTCCCTTCTCAAGGCCAGCAACTCAGCTTTAGGGCATTTCAGGGGTCCCCCTGACCAAGAGGGGGTCCATTCAGTAGGCCAATGGGGGGGGCTTAAGATTTTTATCTTAATTTACACTAAATCTAGATTTGTTTTTCAATTTGACAAAATGGCACATGATTTGGTGCCCTTTAGTAATTTTCAGGGTTGTACAACCACCACACCTCTACCTAATTCCAAAGCTCCACAACAAAAGAAAACTCAATAAGTAGTTTCTTGCCCATCTCCTCCCACCCCCAGTAACCTTCCTTCTGTGTTCTGTCTCTGTGAGTTCCCCTATTGTGGATATTTCACATTAAAGGAATAACAGGAATCATACATAATGGGACTTCCTGTGTCTCCCATCCATGTTAGCAGGATGTTTTCAGGCTCACTCACATTACCCTGTGTCAGTACCTTGTTCCCTTGTAGTGGCTGTGCTCTAACAAGTACTCCTCCTGGCCTTTGTCCTGGGTTCCTGGCTCCCAGGAAGTTTCCTGGGTGATAGGAATGTCTTTATTATGTTCATGAGGTGACTGCTTGACAGCTTCAGGTTTTGGGCTGGTCACCTAAAGCAAGGGTTGAGGGTTGGGGCCTTCAGTCTGAGAGTGGAGAGAGGATGAAGATTGAGCTCAATCCTGTGAACAGTGATTTAGTCAACCAGGCCCATGTAATGACGCCTCAACAGAATCTCTGGACACTGAAGCTGAGTGGAGCTTCCTGTGTGGGGGCACCTTGAAGTGATGCACCTGTATGTAGTCCATAAGGAAAGGGCATGGACATTCTGCCTTACTTCCTGCACCCTACACCTTTCTTGTTTAGCTGGCTCTGATCTATATCCTTTATTATAAAATTGTAGTCATAAGTAAAACACTTTCCTGAGTTCTTGACTTGTTCTAGTGAATTATTTGGACTGAGAGGGTCATGGGAACCCCTGAATTTATATCTAATCAGTTAGAAGTGGGAGTGCCCAGGGACCCCCAGCTTTTGGTTGGTGTCTAAAATGAAGACATCTTATGGACTGTGCCCTTAAACTTGCGGAGTGTGATGCTGTCTCCAAGTGGATGGTGTCAGGATTGCACTGTAGTACACTAGTTAGGTTTTTACCAGATAAATGGATGAATAATAATCCATTTTATAGCTACACTAAAATTTGTTTAGCTGTTTTCATCCATGGATGGACCCATGGGTCTTTTGCAGCTTTTGGTTGTTGTGTACATGTACATGTACTGCTGTGAACATGTCATTGTCTGGTTGTCTGTTTTCAATTCTTTTGGGTATACAATTAACAGTGAGATTGCTATTATATAATCATACTGCTTAACTTTTAGAAGAGCAGCTAAGCACATTAAGCCACAAAAGCTAAATTATTTTACATTCCTACCAAAAATGCACAAGAGTTCTAATTTCTCCACATCTTGACCAGCACTTACAATTTTCCATGAAAAAAAAAATTAAGCAAAGCATGGTGATAAGTACCTGAGTCCCAGCTAGTTGGGAGGCTGAGGCAGAAAGATTGCTTGAGCCCAGGAGTTTTGAGTTCAGCCTGGGCAATATAGCAAGACCCTATCTTAGAAAATTTATAACTTTTCTGTTCTAAATGTTTGTATCTCCCCCAAATCCGTATGTTGAAATTCTAATCTCAATGTGATGGTATTAGGAAGTGGGGTCTGTGGGAGGTGATTAGGTCAGACAGTGGATATCTCATGAATAGAATCAGTGCTCTTATGAAAAAGGCCCCAGAGAACTGCCATGCTCCTTTTATTATGTGAGGACACAGCAATAAGTTGCCATTTATGAGAAAGACGTCCCTCACCAAATACCAGATCTATTGGCAACTTGATTTCAGATATTATGGCCTTTAGAACTGTGAGAAATAAATTTCTGTTTTTATAAGCTACTTGCTTTATGGTATTTTGTTACAGCAATCTCAATGAACTAAAACAATAATAATCCTTGAAGTGCTACCTTCTTATGGTTTTGATTTGTATTTACCTAGTGACTAATGATGTTGACCATATTTTCAAGTGCTTATAGGCCATTTATATGTCTTCTTTTGAAAAATGTTAGCGTCCTTTGCCTATTTTTCAATCCAGTTGTTTGTTTTGTTGTTGAATTGTAAAAGTTATTCATATGCATACACTAGGCCCTTGTCAGATAAATGACTTGTAGATATTGCCCCTATTCTGCTGGTTTTGTTTTCATTTTCCTGAGTCCTCTTTGATGCCCCCAATTTTTCATTTTAGTAAGGTCCTATATGTCTGTTTTTTTTTTTCTTTTGTTGCTTGTGCTTTTGGTGTCATATATAAAATTTTGTTATCTTTCTGCTTTTTTTCAAAGAGTTTTATGATTTTGCCCCAATATTTAGCTTGTTGATCCATTTTGAGTTAATTTTTGTACATGGTACAAAATAACCAACTTCATTCTTTTGCAATTAGATACCCAGTTTTTCTGGCACCATTTGTTGAAGAGACTATTCCTCCCTTATTGAATAGTCTTGGCCACAGATGTGTGGATTTATTTCTGGACTCTCAATTCTGTTTGATTGATCTATGTGTTAATTCTTATGCCAGTAGCACACTGTTTTGAGGACTGTTGATTGTAGTAAGTTTGGATATCAGGGAGTGCGAGTCCTCCAACTTTGTTCCTCTTTGTCAAGATTGTTTTGGATATTCTGGGCCCTCTGTAATTCCACCATAAATTTGAGAATGGGCTTTTATATTTCTGTAGCAAAGACCATTAGAAGTTTGATAGGTTCATTCAATCTGTAGAATGGTTTGGATAATATTAACATCTTATTTTAAATCCATTAATATGGGATATCTTTCCATTTATTTAGGTCTTTTCCAATTTCAGCAATGTTCGTAATTTTCATTGCATAAGTCATTCACCTCTTTGGTTAAATCTATTCTTAGGGATTTTATTCTTTTGGATATCACTGTAAGTGGAATTATTCTTAATTTGTTTTTCATTGTTGGTGAACACGAACACAACTTAATGTGTTGATCTTGCATATTCTGCAACTTTGCTGAATTTGTTTATTGCCTGTAGCAATTTTAGGTGTTTGGTGTGTTTGTGTGTGGTAAAAAAATTTTTTCATGGATTTTTTTTTTTCTTAATCGCTCTGACTAGAACATCAGTATTTTGAATAGCTTTGGTGAAAGTGACCATCCTGGCATTGTTTCTGACCTGGGAGGAAAATGTTTAGTCTTTAACTATAGCTGTGAGTTTCCCCAGTTTATCTGTTATCATGTTGAGGAAGTTCTCTTCTATTTCTGCTCTTTTAGGTTTATTTATTTATTTATATCAGGAAAGGGTATTAATGTTTTTCAAATGCTTTTCCTACATCTATTGAGTTGATCATGTGGTTCCCCCATGCTGTAGATAGTCTTAGCCATAGATGTATAGATTTATTTCTAGGCTCTCAATTCTGTTTGACTGTCAATAGTATGCATTCTATTAATGTAGCACATTATATTGACTGATTTTGTCACGTTGAACCATTGTATTCCTGGGATAATTTCACAAATAGGCAGCAAAATCTGTCAACCCTTCAATTTCTGTGTTCTCGGCTTGATATGCTTAGAAAAATTTTCCTTATCCACAAGATTATTCATAGCTCAGAATATATATTTGGCTCCACTGTAGCCTTCTTCTTTTATTTCCTATAAAGAAGAATCAAAACAATAGTTTTAATTGTTTCATAAAAAATGTATTACAACTTGTTGTAACACTGTATTTTCAGGATGGTATAGTATGAAGTTCTCAGAACATGTGTAGCCTTCTTCTTAATTTTTATTTTTTTTGAGACTGAGTATCACTCTGTCACCCTGGATAGAGTGCCATGGCATCATCATAGCTCACAACAACCTCAAACTCCTGGGCTCAAGCAATATTCCTTTCTTAGCCTCCCCAGTAGCTGGGACTACGAGTGCCTGCCATGATACCAGGCTAGTTTCTCTATTTTTAGAGATGGGGTTCTCCCTCTTACTCAGGCTGGTCTTGAATTCCTGAGCTCAAGCTATCCACCTGCCTCTGTCTCCCAGGGTGCTAGGATTACAGGTGTCATAGACTTCTTTTTAGTAGCTGCATAGTGTATCATTGCACAGATATCCTACACCTTTTTGAAGAATATCCATTGATATTGGCTGTGGATAGCTGGTATTCTATTCAAGTCTTCATTGCTAAGATACAAAGAAGACACTGTACTTTCTCAATGGAGAGCTCTGCAGGTCATCATCTTAAATGAGTGGACATACTTACCGTCATTAATAATGGAACAACCTTTCTCCTGGGTACCTCTGCTAGGATGCGACAGGAAGAACACACATTTTATGAAGTACTCTTAACAAAAATCTCTAAACTGAATTCAAGCCCCAAGATTTAATTTCCAATGTATAAGAGATAGGGTAGGGTATCAAGGGTTATGACGCCATTCCTTAAGGGGAAACAAGCGTTATGACCCCATTTCCTTAAGGAAAAATGAGGCACATCAGAATGTGGGACATTTTACAAGAAAACTGACCTGGATTCTTCAAAAAGTTAATGCCATTCAAAATGTAGGGTTGTGAGATTAAAAAGAGATAATAACTAAACACAATGCATGGACATAGACTGTATTCTATTTTAATAAAAAGCTACAAAAAATCATCTTTTTTTTTTTAGAGAGAGAGAGTGTCACTGTCATCCAGGCTAGAATGCCATGGCATCATCATAGCTCACAGCAACCTCAAACTCTTGGGCTCAAGAGATTATGCTACCTCACCCTCTTGACTAACTGGGACTACAGGCACCTGCCACAATGCTTGGCTAGTTTCTTTATTTTTAGTAGAGATGGGCTCTCAGTCTTGCTCAGGCTGGTTTTGAACTCCAGAACTCAAGCACTCTGTCCACTTCCCCTTCCCGAGTTCTAGGATTACCACACTGGGCCATTCCTGGAGTTTTTATTAAGAATGGAGGATAAATGTGGTTAAGTGCCTTATTTATTAATGAAATCATGTTTGTTTTCTTCTTTAGGCATCCTGATATTATGCCACTTTTTCATCCTTGGAATAAGTCCTTTTGATAGCATACTATTCTTTTTGAAATGTTATTCATTTGTTTGTCAACATTTTACATAGAATTTTCACATCTATATTCAGCAGGGAAATTAGTATAGATTTCCTATACTATCTTCAGCCAACTTGGGTTGGAAAAGTCCTGCTGTTTTTTTTATAATGAATAGAGGAATTTTCTCTCTTTTTATGTAGGCAGAAATAGTTGAAAGAGCATTAGAATTATCTGTTCATTCATCTCATCTGGATACCTGGCCTGAGTTTTTGTATCCAGTCAGCCAACCTGTGCCTCTTTAGAGGACAATTTAAGCCATTCACATTAATGGAGAGAATTGGCAGGTATGGTAGTGTTATGGCCATCTTGTTTTTCAGAGGTCCAGTGCATAGTCTTAATCCTTTTACCATTGTTGAATGTTAGTTTTTGTTCAATAAATTCTGACTGAGTTTACTTTGGTGGTACACCATTGTGCTGCTCATTATGGAAAATGGGTCTGGGTATTTACTGGAGAACTGGTCTAGTCATGGCAAATTTCCTCAGCATGTGGATGTCGGTAAACTATTTGATTTCTCCATCACAAATGAAACTCAGTTTAGCTGGATACAGGATCCTGGGCTGAAAGTTATTTTGTTTTAGAAGTTAACACAATGAAATAGTCTTGAAAGCTATAAGATGTAATATATTTTGAGGCTCGGCGCCTGTGGCTCAATCGGCTAGGGCGCCAGCCACATACACCTAAGGTGGCAGGTTCGAATCCCCGGCCCGGGCCTGCCAGACAACAATGATGGCTGCAACCAAAAAATGCCTGGTGCTGTGGTGGGCGCCTGTGGTCCCAGCTGCTTGGGAGGCTGAGGCAGGAGACTCACTTGAGCCCAGGAGTTGGAGGTTGCTGTGAGCTGTGAGGCCATGGCACTCTACCCAGGGGGATAGCTTGAGGCTCCGTCTCAAAAAAAAAAAAAAAAGATGTAATATATTTTGTCAAATGCAAACTTTAGTTCTCATATGGAATATTTTACTGAATTTCAAAAATATTTTTTAAATTAAGATTTTATTTTATTTTAAAATCATTAGCTTCTGGCCAGGTGCAGTGGCTCATGACTGTAATCTTAGCATTCTGGGAGGCCAAGGTGGATGGATTGCATAAGCTCAGGAGTTCGAGACCAGACTGAGCAAGAGCAAGATCCCATCTCTAAAAAAAAAAAACTACCCAAGCATTGTGACAGGTGCCTATAGTACCTACTACTTGGGAGGCTGAGGCAAGAGGATGGCTTGAACCCAAGAATTTGAGGTTGCTGTGAGTTGTGATGCCACAGTACTCTACTGAGGCACTCATAAGCTTCAAAGGAAAAGATCAAGAAAATCATTTACTTAATTACTTAAAATTATTACTATTACTGAAAATAATTTTGTCATTTGGCGTGTGAAAGGAAAGATCTCCTTGGGGTATCAAGTATATTTGTTGAACTACTAATTTGGATCTTGCCTGACTTTGAAAGCTTGCCTGTGAATACAGGAAGTTCCGGGAGAAGAAATAGAGTCACCACATAAATGTGATAGAAGGAGATTAATTTTAACTATAGAATAGTCTGAACCCATGGATTAAAAAGCCTCATCAAATTGCAGAGCAGACTCATAAGCATCACCCAGAAATATTTCACAACTCCAAGAATGAAGACAAATATGAATAAGCTCTCAGGAGGAGAGAACAAATTTCTTACAAAGGAAAAGGAATAGAAATCACTCTGACTTCTCATCTGCAACATTAGAAGCTGGAAGAAAGGGTACTGAGAAAAAAAGGAATGTACATAAGAATACAGAGAAGATATCATTTATCTGAACCCAAGTAAAAATCTCCTGTGTCATTCAATGGTTTAACCAAAACAGAGACCTTAAGATGTAAAGAAGTGAACAGAAGAGAAAATAATAAAAAGCATTGAGTACATACATACATACATTTACATGTGACTATATACAAATAAATATGGATAAACTCTCCAAAAATATGTGTGAGTGTGTGTATGTAGATATAGAGATGTATTAGATAAGATTCAGAACAAAAGAGACATAATGAAAGAGAAACTATAATAAAAATCTTGGAATCATAAAACTATAAGGTCAGACAATTATGTTTCAAACTTATCCTAGAAAAAGTTCTACCTACTTCATTGCTGAATATCACTATGGTCACCTGTGAAATACTCTCCTTGGGAAGCTAAGCACCAATGCTAGTGTCTAGTCCACCCTTCAAAGAAATTTCGGAACTCTTTCAGGAATGGCCATCAGAGCTGTTATCATATGAATTCTGATAATTACTCACCCTAGGAAAAGTATTTTGAAAGGTGGCATTAGTGCTTAGCTTCCCAAGGGGAGTATCACAAAGGTGACCATAGTGATTTGCAGCATGAGGTAGGTAGTACTTTTTCTAGAATGAGCTCTCAGACTTAATTGTCCAACCTGTGTCTCATCAAAACTCAGATATTTAGGAAGGGAAAGGAGTGAGGAATGGAGAAAGAATTTCATAAGTTACATGCAGGTTGGTGGTAGAGGAGAAAAAAGGAATAAAAATGTTCTAGTGGTGTCATTTGCGAGTAGAGGGTGGGATTCAGCAGGACAGAGAGACATGACAGAGTATACAGTAGGCCTTGATGGGAAAAAAATAGCAAAACTTTTGAATAATAGTAGGAATAAAAGAGTAATGTAGAAGTTCCAAATAAACAATGGGAAAATGAAATTAATAATGTGTAAACAAATTAATCATGTAAATAAATAAAACCAAGTCAAGATGGAAAGGATAAAATCAAGACTGTTAGTCACCATACAAAACAGTCTGAATGGAGGCCAGGTGCAGTGGCTCCTGCCTGTAATTCCAGAACTCTAGGAGGCCAAGGTGGGTGGATTGCCTGAGGTCAGGAGTTTGAGACCAGCCTGAGCAAGAGCAAGACCCATCTCTACTAAAAATAGAAAAACTAGCCAAGCATTATGGCAGGTGCCTGTATTCTCAGGTACTCAGGAGGCTAAGGACTAGGAGCCAAAGAGCTTGAGGTTGCTGTGAGCTATGATGCCACAGTACTCTACCCAGGGTGACAGAGTGAAATTCTCTCTCTCAAACGAAAACAAAACATAAATGGACTTAATCTCCTCATTAAAAGGCAGAGCCCGCATCATACATATACATTCTTATTTTTCAATTAAATAAATAAATATATATATATATATTTTTTTTTAAGAGAAAATTAAAAAAATAGATACTGACCTAAACTTTGTCAGCAGTGGAGATTTCAGTGTTTGGAAGTAACAGGGCTGCCTTGTAGCCTCGGCCCTCAGGGGCATAGAGTGAGACCGGTTTTGGTGCACTGGATAAGCAGGCAGCCACTTCAAGAGAGAGCCTAGTGACAAGCGCCTTCCTGGGAAAACTTCTGCTTAGCCAAGGTTAATGGTTGAAAGTGCCTTTTAAGTGGGCTGAGGAGAGATTTAGGCTCTCAACCCTGTGGGGTTTGAGAAATCAGCAGAGGCCTCCAGTCTCTATGTCATACAGCTGTACCAGCATTGTGATTAACATCTCCTACCCCAGAAGATCACCTGCTGCCCAGGCAATATTCAGCAAGATCTATATATTGCTTTAAAAAAAAAATTTCCATCTGGATTTTTCTTTTTTCTTTTTCTTTTCTTTCTTCATTTTTCTAGTTTAAATATTTTCCATTGTTGCCTTCTTTAACAATAAGAATGTCATTTTTGCTACTGTTTCTGCCCCTATTATTTGGTTTCCCCCCCAATTTTATCCTGTAAGGTTATCTGTTTGTTTGTTTTGGTTTCATTTATAGTATTTTTGTCTTTCCTCTCTACTTGGTGGAGGTGGGGTACTGTGTCTGATCAGGCTGGCCAAGAGCTGCTGACCTCAAGAAAACCACCCACCCCGGCACCTGGAAAGGTTGGGGGTTTTTAAGGTTGGGTCAAAGTACCCTACTGTACACCTGTATTACTCCTATCTCTCACTTTCTGTGCCTCTCTTCTTTTTGTCAATATTCCCTTTTACTCACCCCCTCTCCTTTCTCTTTTTTCTTTTTTAAAAAAATTTTTTTAACCTTTTTACTCCTCAATCTACTCATCCTTTTGGTTCTGTACCAAAAAGACTCATCAAAACTGTAGGCCAGAAGCATGTTAACTTAAAGAGCAAGAGAAAGTGAAAGAAAAATTAGAGCAAGGAAACAAATAAAAGAAAACACTCATGAGGAAGAATTAGGAGAAAAATCCTGGCAACATGAAAAACCAGTCCAGAGCAACCCCAACCCCAAGAGACTGTGAGGGAGCTACTGCAGAGGATTCCACCTATAAAGAAATGTTAGAAATGACAGAAAGGGAATTTAAAATACAGATGATGAAAACGATGAAGGAAATTGCTGAAAAGTATAAAATAATCAAAAGGAAATCCCAAAACAGAATCAAATAAGAGATGAATGATATGAAGAATATAGAAAAGATAAGCAGAGCTGAAGGAACTGAAGCAGTCAATTAGGGAACTTAAAGATACAATAGTAAGTATCAATAACAGATTAGACCATGCAGAAGAAAGAATCTCAGAGGTACAGGACAAAGCTCTTGAGATAACTCAGATAGTTAAAGAGGAAGAAAAGAAGAAAGAGAAAGCAGAACGTTCACTGACAGAATTATGGGACTTTATGAAGCATTCAAACATAGAGTTATAGGTATCCCAGAGGGGGAAGAAGAATGTCCCAGGGGAATGGAAGCCATTCTTGAGAATATTATAAATGAAAATTTCTCAAATATCACCAAAGATTCTGACATACTCTTTTCAGAGGGATATTGGACTCCAGGTAATAGAGCTTCTCTAAGATACATTATGATGAACCTGTCCAAAGTCAAGACAAAAGAAAAGATTCTTCAAGCTGCCAGGAGTAAGCACCAATTGACCTACAGGGGCAAATCCATCAGAGTGACTGCTGACTTCTCTAATGAAA
Organism: Otolemur garnettii; assembly: GCF_000181295.1. Classification (NCBI taxonomy): domain Eukaryota; kingdom Metazoa; phylum Chordata; class Mammalia; order Primates; family Galagidae; genus Otolemur; species Otolemur garnettii. Next base: position 227,771 of record NW_003852496.1, on the reverse strand, counting down.
CGTTTCAATCCAAAAGACAATGGCCATCTACCCTTAATCTACTTAAACAGAACAGTTTGCAATCCAGAATTCTATATCCTGTGAAGCTAAGCTTTAAAATTGACAGAGAAATCAAATCTGGCAAAAGCCAGACCTTTATTTATTTATTTATTTTTGCAGTTTTTGGCCAGGGCTGGGTTTGAACCCACCGCCTCCGGCATATGGGGCTAGTGCCCTACTCCTTTGAGCCACAGGCGCTGCCCCCAAAGCCAGACCTTGTCTCTAAAAATAGCCAGGTACTGTGGAGGGCGCCTGTAGTCTCTTGTACAGTCTCAGGAGGTTGAGGCAAGAGAATTGCTTGAGCCCAAGAATTTGAGGTTGCTGTGAGCTATGATGCAACAGCTCTCTACTGAGGATAACAAAGGGAGACTCTGTCTCAAAAAATAAAAGTTAAATATTTTTACATGGTGAAATTAGTCATGTTCTTTTTTGTCTTCTGACTTTCTACTCCAAGGTTTCTTTTTCTTTTTTGACATAAAAGTAGTTTTTATTCTAAAAAGGTAACAATACTTCAACAACATAAAGGTAAATTTTACTTGACCTCCCCCAAAGTCTTCTGAGATAAACATCCTTGTGATAATGGCTGGTTTTCTGGCTTCACATGGAAAAGCAAATATTCAATGTACTCAATACTAATGTGGAGCCAGTGGATGAAGAACTGCACACCCACATGGGGGGAAAACATAATTTAATTCAAGTGGGGGGAGAGGAAGGAAGGAGTGGGTAGGGGGAGGAGAGAGGGGAATTGGCAAGCTCTCACCAAATGGGCACAGTGTAGGGGTATGTGGACATCTCCTAGGTGAAGGGCTCAACTACAATTTGGACTTTACCTAACAAATGCAAACAATGTAACTTAATCATCTGTACCCTCACATTAATCTAAAATTTAAAAAAAAGAAAAAAATTATATCAAAGGAAGACGCTCAATCTACTCCAAGGTTTCTGAATTACTATTCTATTTCTTACTAATTACTAACTGGTTTCTGAATTACTATTCTTTTTTTTTTTTTAAACGGAGCCTCAAGCTATCCCCCTGGGTAGAGTGCCATGGCATCATGCTCACAGCAACCTCCAACTCCTGGGCTCAAGCGAGTCTCCTGCCTCAGCCTCCCAAGTAGCTGGGACTACAGGCGCCCGCCACAATGCCTGGCCATTTTTGGTTGCAGCCATCATTGTTGTTTGGTGGGCCCGGGCTGGGGATTCAAACCTGCCACCTTAGGTGTATGTGGCTGGCGCCTTAGCCGCTTGAGCCACAGGAGCCGAGCCTGAATTACTATTCTTATTTCTTATTAATTTTATTAATGTTTTCATGTTTGAAGACTTAACCCATCTGGGAATCTGTTGAATGAAACACAAACACGTCCTTATTAAGGGTAAACATTAGTTCTTGCCATAATAAGGAAGAAAATGTATCCTAACTGCTTAATTAGCAAAGAGCACACCCCCTTCCATGGAATCAGTAAATCACGCTATTATCCAGAGTTGTATTTAGTCTTTTGTTCTTTTTCTGCTTGCTCTTCAGATGTAGCAGGGTGAGAAAGCAAAGACAAACCTGCTCTGAACACTACTCCCTCAGCAATGCTGTTAAAGCCTTAGAAATGGGCAGTCCAGAAAGGATTAAATTATCAGCCAGGGGCTGTTCCTCTTGCTCCTCAGACTGGATGTGGATGCAGACATTCCAGTCTGGATCACACATTCTCTCACACACACGTTCACACATGTTACACGTATATATGTGGAAAATGTTGAATCCATTTATTGGATTAAATGAATAGTTAATTCATTTACATTATATAAACCATTCATAGGAAATGACTTACTGTTGTTATTTTGTTTTCTCTGTCTTACGTCTTTTTTGTCTGTCCTTTCCTCTCTTAGTGACTTTCTTTCTGTTTTGTTGGTTTTCTGTAGTGATTTTAATTCATTTCCTTTTATGTATGTTCTATAGATATTTTCTTTGTGATTACCGCTGAAACTGCATAAAATATCTTTAAGTTATATTATTCTATTTTATACTGTAAACAACTAAACTTCATTTGTATACAAAACTCTACTCCTTTACAACTCTGTGCCCTTTATATTATTGATGTTACATATTATATATTTATATATTATATTCATGTTACATGTATTTATAGTTTTTTAAATTTTTTCCATTTAAAATCTATATACCTAAGTTATAGTGGTATAGGTTACTCTATTTACTTCTACCAGGAAAACTTACATTTTCCTATGGGTTTGTGCTGATTCCTCCTGCCTTTTTGCAACTCAAAGGACTCCCTTTAGCATTTTTTTAAAGCAGACCTAGTGTTAATGAATTCCCGCAGTTTACGTTTTTCTGGAAAAGTTTTAATTTCTTCTTCATTTTTGAAGGACAGTTGTTTTTGTCAGATAAAATATTCTTGGTTAACAGGACCTTTGCTCCCTAGCACTTTGAATATATTATCTCACTCCCTCTGGCCTGCAAAATTTCTGTTGAGAAATCTACTGATAAGCTTATGAAAGCTTTCTTATACGTGAAGCATCACTTTTCTTTTGCTGCTTTTAAGATTCTTTCTTTGTCTTCGACTTTTGACAGTTTAATTATAATGTGTCTTAGTGTTTCAGTGCAATTCTTTCTCAAGTTACCTCAGTTTGAGTTTTTTTCAGCTTCTTAAATCTGTATATATATTTCTATCCTTACGTTTGGGAAGTTTTCATCATCATTTCTTTAAATAATCTCTCTATCTCTTTCCATCTCCTGTCTCTTTCTGGGATTCCATAATGCCTATATTCATTGGTCAGCTCCATGGTGTCTCATAAGTCCTTAGGCTCTCTGATTTTTCTTCTTTTCTTTTTCTTTCTTTTTTGTGTGTGTGTGTGTCCCACTGACTTAATATGTTCAACTTGTCTTCAAGTTTGCTGATTTTTTCTTCTGCTATTGATCTTCCCTAATGAATTTTTTCACTTTAATTGTATTTTTTAACTACAGATTTTCTGTTTTGTTCTTTTCTTATAGTTTCTATCTCGTTGAGATTGTGACTTTCTTCATATATAGATTTTGTGATTTTATTTAGTTGCCTGTTATCTTTTACCTCATTTAAGCATCTTATGACAGTTATTTTAAATTCTTTGTCAGACATTTCATCAATCTGCATTTCTTTAGGGCCAATTTCTGGAATCAGTTTGTGACTTTGTCATGTTTTTCTTTTTATTTGCATGCCTTGTAAAATTTTGCTGAGCTTTGGGCATTTGAAAAAAACAACCCCCTCTGTTAGTCTTAGGGTACTGGCCTCAAGCTGGGGAGGACCATAACCAGCCAGGGCCGAGATTCTAAGAGCTGTGAACCTTTCCTGAGCTTTTGTTACCCTGGTGTTTGCCTGCAGAACTGAAGCAGTAACATGCTAACCTCTGCTTTTGTTGTTTTCCAGTCTACAGCCATTGGTCAGTGCTCTGAATCAGAATCCAGTCCCCTGGGTAGTTCCCAGACAAACCAGAAAATTAGATGCATTCACTTTATTTCCATTCCAAGGCAGAGTTTCCATATGAGAATTTCTTCCTGGTTGCTGGGCACTATGTTGCATATGAGGAGAGATATGTGTGGATACCCCAAATGCCATAGAATTTTCCTATTCCATTGGCTCAGATCCCTTCATAGTTTTACAATGGCCTTGGTTTTCCTTCTTAACAAGTCTCTAGAACTCCATGCTTGTTTGCAGGTGTGTACATTGTTGTTGACTCAAGGTGCCTCTGTGAAGGAAGGAGAGTCTGTAGCTTTCTGGTCCTTCAAGGAGTATGATTACAGGATCATGTGGAAAGCAAGTGCACATTTGGTTTTATTGGAAACTAGCGAACTGTTTCCCCAAGTGGCTGTACTGTCTTAAATTCCCACTAGCAATGAAGGAGAGTTCCCATTACTTTACATCCTCACCTACATTTGGTGGTGCCAGTGTTGTAGTGTTTTAATTTGCAATTCTCTAATGACATGTGATGTTGAGCATTTTGTTTAATTGCTCTAGATGGAACTCTCAGTTCAATGCTAAATAGCAATGATGAAAGCAGGCAGCCTATCGTTTCCCCAATCTCAGGAGAAAAGCTTTCCATCTATTACCACTGAGTATGATGTTGTTTTTTTTCATATATTCCACTTACCATGTTGAGGAACTTTCTTTCTATTTTTAGATTTTTGGTAAAAATAATCATTAAACAGTGTTAGAGTTTGTTAAATGTTTTCTCTGCATCCACCGAGATGTTCTTGTGGGCTTTTCCTCACCATTCTATTAACATGGTGCACTGCATTGGTTGACTATCTTACATTGAACCACCCTTGCATTCTTTGCAAGGCAGAAGAATAAATCCCACTTTGTTATGATATGTAATTCTTTTATTATGTTGTTGAGTTGTGTTTGCTAGTATTTAATTGAGGAATTTTGTATCTATATTCATAAGAGATATTGTTCTATATGTTTCCTTGTGATGTCTTTATGTGCCTTTGGTATTGGAGTGATGCTGGGCTTATAGAATGAGTCGGGAAGTGTTCCCTTCACTTGAATTCTCGGGAAGAGTTTGAGGTGCATTGCATTAGTTCTTCTTTAAGTGTTAGTGGAATTCACCAGAGAATCCATCTGGTGTTGGACTTTCCTTTGTTGGGAAATTTTTTATTACTAATTCAACCTCTTTACTTGTTATAGGTAAGTTCATATTTTCTATCTCCTCTGAGTCAATTTTGGTAATTTTTGGGTTTGTAGGAATTTTTCCATTTTTACCTAGATTATCTAATTTGTAGCATACAATTGTTCACAGAATTTTCTTTTAATCTTTGTTATTTTTATAAGGTCTGTAGTAATGTCCTTTTTCCCAATCTCAGGGGAAAAGCTTTCCATCTCAACTTTCATTTATTTTCATTATATATATACATATATATATAATGTGTATATATATATATATATATACACATTTTTTTTCTTTTTAGAAACAGAGTCTCACTTTGTCACCCTTGGTAGAGTGCTGTGGCATCACAGCTCACAGCAACCTCCAACTCCTGGGCTTAGGTGATTCTCTTGCCTCAGCCTCCCCAGTAGCTGGGACTACAGGCACCTTCCACAATGCCTGGCTATTTTTTTGTTGCAGTTTGGCTGGGACCAGGTTTGAACCCGTACCCTTCATATATGGGGCCAGCATCCTACTCACTGAGCCACAGGTGCCACCCATTTATTTATATTTTTGTAATTTTAGTAAAGCTCTATCAATTTTGTTGATCTTTTCAAAGAAATAATTTTTGGGTTTTTTTCCTCACTGTATTGTTTTTCTCTTCTTTATTTTCTATCTCTGCTCTAATCTTTATTATTTCCTTCCATCTGGTTTAGTTGCTCTTTTGTTTCTAGTTTCTTACAGTACAAAATTAGGTGATTTGGTGTTTCATTCTTTTTTAATGTAAGTGTTTACAGCTATAAATTTCCCTCTTAGCATTGTCCCTCAAGTTTTGGTGTGATGTGTTTTCATTTCCATTCTTCTGTGGTGACTTTTAATTTTTCTTGTGATTTCTTTGTTGATCTACTGGTTGTTTAGGAAGGAGCATGATGTTTCATGTGGACATATTTCTATTTTCAGCTTTATTCTTTGTGGTCAGAAAATAAACTTCGTATGATTTCAATCATTTAAGTTTATTGAGATTTGTTTTTGTCATGATAATAACCAACCGTTAAATAGTATTGGCTGAACCCAGGAGTGGGGAACCTGCAGGCTTAAGGCCACACATGGCCTTCTAGGTCCTTTTATGCAGGCTTTTAACGGAATCCAAATTTTATAAAACAAATCCTTTTATTTTTATTAATAATTTTGTTCTTTTATATTTTTATTTTAACTTTAAAATAAATGTACTTAAAATCCCAAAGAATAAAGTAAGTTACAAAAAAAATAAACCTCCCAGATTGACTGGCACAATTAGAACATTAGTAAGTCATAAGGGCTAAAATGATGACTACTACACCCAAGATTTAATTCTAACTTCCCCCATCTGACTGGTGCCACAAGGCTGGTTGGTGAGAGTTTATAAGGGTTGAATACACCAGTCTGTTATCAGCTTTAGACAGTAGTGCACTGTGTTTCTGTTTAAAGTGGAATTAGTGAATAGTTGCACAGCTTGACAGTATATTTTAATTCTGTCTACCTAACAGACCATGATGTCAAAGAAGACCAAGAGAATGCTGAGGAAGAAAACAGATTTTTTAATAAAGATTGGGAATTGCAATATTATCTTGTTTTTGCTAAAGATGACTTGCTTGCTTTGTGATACTCAATATCAACTTTAAAAAATTCAATGCTCATCAACATTGTAACATTCATAAGGACCACAGATATTTTGAATTAGAGAGAGAGACTCAAAAGGTTGTACTGGAGAAACTGAAAGATGAAAGGCAAAAGTGAAGATAATTTTTTCAAGTAGCAATAAGACCTGGAAATAATGCCACTGAAGCAACTTATAAAGTAGCTTATATAGTCGGGGGGAAAGAGAGGCCATTCAGTGATGTAGAAATTTTGAAAAACTGCATCATCAAAGTTAAAGGATGCTTAGACCACAATAATGTTTCAAAGTGCAAATAACTGTCTCCTTCAAGGAGAACAACTGATCAACAGCATGAATTAGCTTTCAACTTAACAAACCAACTTCATGCAAATATTTCAAAATGAACATATATATTAATATATTTGATCACTTTGGATGAATCAACTGATACTACTCACTTGGTGCAGGTTTTATATTTCATTTGGGTCATAACAGAAGATTTTCTTTGCTATGAAGTGCTATTTTCTTTGGGCATTCTTAGAAACATGGAATAGATCCCTTCAATGACTTTAAAAATAAATGTAATGAAGTAGGACTGAATTTGGTAAATTTAGTGAGTGTCTGTACAGATGGTACACTTTTCATGACAGGAAAACAAGAAGGGTTTATTGCACAGATTAAAAAAATATTAACAGATCTAGATGCTGTCATTTCTTTTCATTGTATTTTGCATTAGCAAACTCTCTGTGCTCAAGCTACTGTTTTAAGTGATACATTAAAACAAGTTATAGTATTATTATTCCTCCAAGTGCAACATGGAATCATCAGTTTCGTTCAGTTTCCTTATGTGCTAAAGTTGAACCATGATGTATTCAGTGTGAATTTGCCTGATCATTTAAAAATGCATTGGCTAATACAGAGACAGGTGTTAGCCAAAATTTTATTTCTGCAAGAACAGATGGTTAAATTTTATGAAAACCAGAATTATCAACATGAATTATTTAAAGAAGATCTCCATAGAAATGCAGCATTTCTGTGTGATATCATGTCAATCAAAATTACTTGAGTATTTCTTTGCAAAGTAAAACTAAGTCTATATATGTATGTGACAAAAAATATAAGCATTTTAAAAAAAAAAACCTATCTTTTTTCAAAACACTTCCTCAAATGGAAATTTCCAATGAACATTTTCCACAGTTAGCAGGATGACATATGTGAATCATTTGAGGAATATGCAGCTGTTATAGACCTGTTAACTGAAGAATACAGTGAAAGATTCACTGACTTTGAAAGTCATGACATCACACTCCAATTAGCATTTCAGCCTCACCTAGCTGACGTCAATGCCAGGACATGGATTAGAAGTACATGCTTGCAGGAAGTGGGCTTCCCATAGGTGCAGAGAGAGCCCCAAATAACCTCTGTTGTGTCCTTTTATTGAGGCATTACACACAGGTGTGGTGGGGCCCAAGTACAGGAGCTATGTGCTTAATGACTGTTACTGCTCTTTCCCCATGGGCTAGACTCCCACCTTGTTGCACCACAAATGTCCAAAGTATAATACCTGCTTGCTAATGACCAACAGATCTTATCTTGTTAACACATGCAGTTGGTTGAGGGCTTGTCTCCAGGCTGCAAAACATTTCTATGTTAGCTAGGAGACTGTCTTGCTCCCAGCGCCTCCCTCTAGAACCAGTGGCTGCTTCTATAAGCCTGGTGCTTGGCCTCCTACATGTCCCTCTTTTTTCTTTTAAGATACTCTTGTACGGGGTAAGGGAGAAACCTGCAGTTGTCTGTTTCATCTGTTGTTTTTATCGAGTAGCTCTCTTCCCAGCTAAATAAAAGAACAAAAAGCACAGAATACTTAACAAAGTTACTCCAACAAAACCAGTGAGGGCCCTCACAGAAGAAAAATGAGAAGAAGTGGCCACACTGTTGACAGTGTTTAGAACTTCAATTCTTATGACAGATTACACTCTTGAGGGTGAGAGGACTGGGGATTGCTTCCATACATGATGATGTGTTGCTCCCTCCAGGCAAAACGGAGGCATACCTCCTCCCTGCCAAGCAATATCCAAGCTGAAGTCTGGAGGAGTGGCAAGGAAATATTAGGGATGTAGGTTTAACAAATGAAATTCTCTCACCTTTGCCCATATCAGTGCAATTACTGCCAGGAACAAGAAGTTTGCTGGTAGGGATTTACCTCATGTGTCAACCATCTCAAAAGCTGACTGCTTTTGTTCATGATCTTGTTAGAGCCCAGAGGGGACATGCTGAGCTCACCTGGGCTTAGAGAATGGGGAGTTCCCTGAAGGGTGGAACCCTCTATCAATCCTTCCTCTGAACAGAAGCTGTAACTGCCACTGGGAAAAGAGACACTGACTGCTCCGAACTACTTCCTGCTGAAACTAGAGGATGATTGGGGGGGGGGCAGTTAGAGGCTTCTCAGAGGAAGTCAATCCAGGTTTTACAGTAAATGAAAATCTGGGTTGATAATTTGGAGTAAAATGCTAGGGTATTCTTTTCTTGAAATTTACTCAGGCCCAGGAGATTGGAGTTCCCTGTTTAGGCTTGGATGAGGGAACCTTGTATCAATACAAGGGGTCAAAGTGCTGGTGAGGTCTTGTGCTCATGTTGAGGTTTGATTCTGTGAGCAGGCAGCCACCGCCTCTCTTGCTGTTCTGTAATGATATGAGCAAAACCTCGACCCTAATGTAGCACATTACCAGGTTAGCACTTTATTAGGTTCCCATTCAGACATATCAGGTTTTCCATAGGAAATAGGTTGTTTAAATACCCATACTCGTGTTTTTTACCAGTGGGCCCTGGGTTTGTCCTGGATGATAGTTTCCCTGCTATAAAGGTGTTCCATTCTTATTGAATTGAAAGTGGCATGCATTTGCCCAATGGAACCTCTTTTCACAACTGGGGCATATACCTGGGGGTTTAATTCTCCTTGTTTCTTTTGATTACTGAATGAAAAATGGCCATTGTGATTGCTATTCCTCCTCCAACACTCCCTTCTCACATGGCCTAGCTTTCTACAATTATGGCTTTTAGTAGTTTTAATTGTGAGACTGTTCACCTGGTCTTCCAGCTATTTAATCTGGGTTGCCATAATAGTTATTAAGGTGTCTCACAATTTGACAGACAAATAAACACAGACACATCACCAAGATGAACAAAATGACTCCACATACATACTGCTGTTTGCCAGAGGTCCACTTACTCTCAGTGATGTCCCCCTCTGTTGTCTATGAACAGGGAATTACCCTTTGCTTCCCCGTAAACTCCCTCTTGCCATTTTGCCGAAGGTTTCTCTTACTCCAAGTGTAGTTCCCCCTTTCAGTCCGTGACCCTGTCCAGATCCTGCCAACTCCGCCATTTGTCAGTGCCTGCTGTGACACCCTGTCACTGCTCATGAATAAAAACGTCCAGGACATGGATTAGAAGTACATGCTTGCAAGTGGTAGACTTCCCATAGATGCAGGGAGAGTTCCAAATAACCTCTGTCGTGGGCTTTTATTGAAGAATTATACAACAGGTGTGGGGGGCCACATACTGGAGCTACGTGCTTAATGATCGCTACTTGCTCTTTCCCCATGGGCTTGACTCTCACCCTGTTGCAGCACAAATGTCCAAAGTATAACACCTGCTTGCTAATCAGCAACTGATCTTATCTCATTAACGCATGTAGTTGCTTGAGAGCTTGTCTCCAGGCTGCAAAACATCTCTATGCTAGCTAGGAGATTGTCTTGCTCCCAGCGCCTCCTTCAAGAACCGGTGGCTGCTTCTATAAGCTTAGTGCTTGATCTCCTACAAGCTGCTATCACTAAAGTGGCTAAAGAACTACAGATGAAATTGATTGAGCTCTCAGTAGATGACATTTTATTTTATTTTATTTGAGACAGAGTCTCACCATGTTGCCCTTGGTAGAGTGCCATGGTGTCACAGCTCACAGCAACCTCAAACTCTTGGGTTTAAGCAAATCTCTTGCCTCACCCTCCCAAGAAGCTGAGACTACAGGCACCTGCCACAATGCCTGGCTATTTTTTGGTTGTAGTTGTGATTGTGATTTGGCTAACTTTAAAATTAACAAATATCTTTCATTTTTTCAAAATGTTAAGTATGTAGTAGATTTTTATAAAAATAATGTACATTTTAAAGTATAACTAATTGTTCTTGAATGGGGCCTTATTTAGATTACGGCTAAATTAATGCAGCTTCCAACATGAAAGCCCACCCCTGGCTTACCCTAGTAAAGGTTTGTACTCCCTCATTCAGAATCCAGAGCAGGTCCAGGCAACCCTCTCCATGTAGGAATTCAGCTCTCTCAGCTGATTTTGATGGGGACTCATGGGGGATTGAGAAACTGGAGGATCAAGTCTGACAGTGAAAGTTTCAGTCTGGAATTGATGTCCACCATGGGCAGAACTGCTCACATGTCTCACCCAACTGCAAAGGGGGATTGAACTGGCTATGATCAACGCTAAAGTTTCTCCCACAACTCTGAATCTTGTTTGTTTTGAGGATAAAGGTGAACAATTCATAGCTCCCTAGCAGACACTGATGTCCACTCCCAGGCATCTTCCCCACCCCTATATTCTGATCTGTAACACTGTAAATCAGGTTTGTCTGGTTTTTATATTATATATAATGTAATCCATAACTATATGCTCTATTGTATTTTCTCATTCAATATTGTATGTGTGAAATTTATCCATATTGTTGCAAATATTAGCAATTTTCTATTTTGTGTTGCTGTTCAATATTCCATTGTATTCTTAAACTATTCCCATTTAATCTGTCTACTATTTAAAGACATGTGTATTGTTTTTTGTTTGAGGATTAAAATGAATAAAGTTGCTGTAGGTGTTCTTGACCATGACTTTGGGAAATGTAAGTACTCATTTCTCTTGGGTATGTATCAGGAGTTGAGTTGCTGGTTCCTATGGTAGATGTTTGCTTGATTTTATTGATGTTTCCAAGAGGTGATTGTACCAACATCAGTGTGCACAAGAGCCAAAGTTGGTCCACATTCTCATCAACACTTGGTTGCTACTTTAGCCACTCTGGTGGGTGTCATATGGCATCTAATGGCATTAATTTGTATTCCCTGGTGAGTAATAATGCTATAAGTACCTTTGCCTGTGTATATTGACTATCTGCATATATCCTTTTGATATCTATTCTAGTCTTTTTCCTGTTTAATTGAACTATGTATCTTTTTCTTTATGTTTTCTAGTCACATGTCCTTTATTGAAAAGAATGTAACTTTTTTGTAGGTTGTTGTCTTACTCTTTATGATTGGTCTCTTGATTAATACAAGTTCATATTAATAAAGTTCAATTTCTTCACATTTTCTAGTCCTCTTTTATGTCTGATGACATTTTTATATTATTATAACCAGGCAAACATAAATAACAAGGCCTCCTTGTCTGCCATCTTCTGCCCCAGAGGATTCCCAAGAAGACTAGATACTGGGAATAGCAACAAAAATGGAATCGGGTTACCCTTATTAGTAGCTAAGGGGATGTCTAATTCTTACCATAGAGGTCCTCTTGGTGGACAGGACATAGCAAGTGAGAGAAGGGAGAAAAACTCCCTGCCTGGAGGGCCTGGGTGGCAGGCAGGGAGTGAAAGCAGAGGTATGGGTGTGGATCCTGACCTAAGGCCTACTGGCCCTGCAGGCAGTAATGACCAAAGCCTGACCCCCTCAATTAAGCTAGTAACTCTTCCCACCCGCAGGAGCCAGGGAGGTCCCAGTGGGCCTGGGGTCAAGGTGCTGAAAGACACCTGTAGTCCTCCCTTTTAGTAATCCTCTGGGCTTTGCAGCCACACCTGTGGCCAACAAGGGGCGTGGCACCCTTCAGGAGCGGGGACAGTAGTGTCACAGCATCTTTCCTTTCCATAACCCTCACCCTCCCCTTTCCCTTCTGTACCTGGCTGGGATCAAGAATGTGGGAGGTCCCTCTGCTTCCTCTGGCTCCAGAATCAGAGCAAGACTTTGCAGCAAAGGGCTGGGAAGCAGCGATTCCATTCCCAGGTCTATCCTCTAGAGAAAAGTTCACCAGAGTTACACGCTAGACTGCCCGGGACAGCACTATTCTTCATAGCCCCAGACAAATGCTCACCAACAACAGAACAAATAAATGAACTGCTTATCCTTGCAATGGAGTACTGCACAGGGAAAACAAACTGATGGGGTGACTCTCGTGAAGTGTCGGTGACATGAGACACGAAAGACACATACAGTGTGGTCCTGTGGGTGCAGAGGTGGGCGAAACAGCCAAAAGTGCCAGAAGTCAGGAAAGGGGCACCCCTAGCGCCTGTAATGTTTGATTTCTCCATCTGAGTGACGGCTGCACAGGATCCTCAGGCAGGTGGGCTTTCCGTGTGCATAGTACACTTCGAAAAATTGAAATAGAAAAACGTCAAAGTCAAAGGAAGCCATGCGAGTGGGAGGGGGTGACTCACAAAGGTTCGCTGCTGTGGACTCTTTTTTTTTTTTTTTTTTTTTTTTAGAGACAGAGTCTCACTATGTTGCCCTCGGTAGTGAGCTGTGGCATCACAGCTCACAGCAACCTCCAGCTCTTGGGCTTAGGAGATTCTCTTGCTTCGGCTTCCCATGTAGCTAGGACTACAGGCGCCCGCTCTGTGGACTCTTTTGCTCGGCCTAATTATGCGGATGGGGCAAGGCTCACGGAATCCTTCCAACCCCCACACAGGCAGTTCCCTTCCCCAGACGCTGGAGCTCAGGAGCAGGAAGGCCCATGTCCTTGGAAATCGCTTTCTGAGCTTGGGAGAAAACGCTTCTGGGGCGAGGGAGGAGCGCGGCGCAGCCGGGAGGCGGCCTGCAGGCTGGGCAGGCGAGGGCTGAGCCCTCCTGGAGCGACTCCCCCCACCTCCCCGGTTTCCGGACCTCCGTGTCACGGTTCACAACACGACAAAGCTCCTTGTCCTCTCCGTCCCTGAGAGGGCCGGCCAGAAGAGCAGGACGCTTCCGCCGTAGATAATCAGAGCGGGCAGCGCGCCTCAAAGAGCTGGTGGTGAGCCCGGGCGCTGGGCTCCCGGCCAAAGCGCTGGCCCCGGAGCCCGCGAGCCCATGCGGTGGGAGACGGGTTCAGCTGCAGTCCCAGAGACTCGGTCTGTGGGGAGGGGAGGCTCTGAGGTAGGCCATACATTTCTATGGCTGTAAAATTAAAGTGTTAGAAAGTTTAATTTGAAAAACTTGTTCCCCGTCCCTGTGAACCCTGCCCTGCGCCCCTTTGTGAGCTCTTTGTACGTCTGACAGCTTGACCAGAAGAGGATGAGCGGTCTACGCGCCACTCTGCACCTTTCTCACCGCAAAAGGAACTGCGCTGCCCTGTTCTGTACCTCGCTTTCCTCCCTCCCTTCTTTTCTTTTTCCTTTTCTCTCCTCTTCCACTTTCTTCTAAGTGCGGTGGGTCCTCCAGACTGTCCCCAGGCTGCCTAGAAAGGTTCGCCACTTTTTCTGACAGCTGCCTCCTGGTGCTCTTGGAGGCACCCATGTCCTTTTAAACTGAGCCCCTGTTGATAGAAGGTGGGTTGCACTTGTGCCGTGTTGTACTCAAGCAGGGGTACTCGTGAGTACTCTTGCTTACTCTATCTGTAGAGTAAGTATCCCCCGGCTTTGTCACCCGGACCTAACCTCTACTGACCCTCCACCCCACAATGGCTACATGCCGCCCCAAGTACCTGGAAAGTTGACATGTGGTCCTCACTTCCTGGCTCTCCCTCCCTCTGAGTCACCTACAGGAGACTCCAGATGAGGGAAGGCTTCACCTGGCCTGATCTGCCTCCTAGCCCAGCCCCTTAGATGGTACCCAGTATGGCTCCCAACAGCCAAATCACAGAAGATCAGTGACTGCTACAGTCACATTAACCCCCAAGGAGCTGTGAGATTTCTCAAAGGGCCTTGGGCATTGAGGCCCTCAGGATGTGATGGTGCCCTGGGTTCCTGTGTTGGCCTTGAGCGAGCCTGGGGTAGCATCTGATGTGGGAGCTGGGCCTGATGCAGAAACCCAGGCTAGGTGTGGACCTTGCTCACTGCACTGCCAGCCTGTGGCCTCTCTGGCTGAAGTATGAGGCCCCCATATGAGGGCCTTGTGTGAGAAAGTAATGTCCTGTGTGAGAAACCAGTGTCCTAGGCTAATGGGTGAGCTCCACCTCCCAAATGCATGTCTGTAACCCAAGCTTGAAGCCCATTTTCTAACCTGCATGTGAAATTCAGGCCCTAGGTCATTGGTGGAAACTGCCTCTGAGACTTTATTAGGTCAACAAGAAATAAGGAGGGAGGGAGTGGGGGTGTCATGGGGGAGGGGTGGAGTGGTGGTACACCTTTTGGGGGCTGAGTACTATTAAGGGAGGGTTTTTATCTGACACAAGCAATCAATGTAACTTAGTTCTTTGTACCCTCAATGAACCCTCAAGAAAAGAAGGAAAAGAAAATATTCATCAGGCCCTGTGGCAGACTGGGCTGCCATTCCCAAGTAGCCCACAGGGGGGTGCTGCTTCTGCCCCACTCCCCAGTCTTCAGGGATGAATGTGAGTAGCTGTGGCAACTTGACATGCTCTCTCCCCCACCACAAGTCTGGCAAGTTCTGTAGGGGCTGCCACTTCAGCCTGGATCCTGGAGTGAGGAGGGCATGAAACAGAGACCTACCTGAGTGGGAAATGAAACTTGCTGCTCTCCGTCAGTAGGATTTGGGGGTCACTTGTTAGGTAGTTGCTACTCTGTGCCAGGTGAATGCTCTGTGCAGCACACACACAGCAGAGGGCAGAACAGACAAGCTGTACTCCTGCGGAAACATGGGCATCTGAGGGGTGAACATGCACCCGACAGAAGATCGAGCAGGTTGAAGAGTTCTGTCTCCAGCTTGCTAAGGCCGAGGGGTCTGTGAGATCAAAAGGGACGGTCAGGTATGTGGTTGGATGTGTCAGTCCACAGTGTTCACAGAAGAGAAGAGGCTCACCACATGAACTGGGAACACAGAATACAAGTAGGAGCCAGGCATCGTGAGGAAAGCAGGTCGCTCGCCCTACCTCTGGAAATCCACAAAGTCTTGGGAGGGGGAAGAGAAGAGGCAGGGAGGAGTCTTGAAGTAATGCCTGGAACATGGATTCAGGCTTTTTTTTTTTTTTTTTTTTAATTAATGAAACAGAGACCCCTGATACTTGGAGGACTTGGAAACATCCAAGTTGGAAGTGTTTATGGTCACATCCCTGCTCACCCCCTGACTTAGAGCAGTGCCTCCAAAATCAGGCCTACCCCGGAGGTGCGCATGCTGATTTGGGGGGGGGGGTGATATGGGTAGCATAAAAAATCTATTATTTTATATTTGCTAATTTTTTTAGTTACTCTCTGTTTTATGGCATGTGATACTTGTTTTCCATTTTCAGTGATGATATAGACAAATTTGAGAAAGATATTTAAACAAAGCCAGTAATTTGAAAGAAAGTTTTAATAATTGCACATATAGCATAGAGTATGCCACAAAATTGAATGACTCAGAAACTCTGCCTTAAAGGAAATACTGGTACCTGCATGCAATAGATGAGAAGCCAGGGAGGTAGAGTGTGCCATGAAGTTTGTAGCCTGGCCAAAGGACTCATTCTGGTTATTGGTGCTGCTGAGATTCAAAGCCAAGCCTGGGATGAGAGTCCACACCCTGTGAGGTCTGTGGGGGAGGGACTGACCTGGTGAGGCAGCCACAGGACTGGGCTGGAGCCCAGGGCTCCCCCAGTGGCAAGTAGTGCTCAGGCCCACTGGCCTGTGCTCTGCTCTGGTAGGCACGATGCCCTTCACGTCCTCACCCACCAGCTGTTCTCCAGCAAGAGAGCAGCAGCAAGCACTGGCACCAGCAAGCACTTTGACATACATTGGAATTGACCCGGGCCTCACCACGTTAATAATGAACAAAGTGCCCAGCTGTGTACATGAGCCACATGGGGCCTGAAAAATCAGCATTCCACGTGGGAAAACATTTGATGGGAATGTTGACAAGCAGTTTGGGAAAGACTAGGATTGGAACAGCAATTTGTGGGAATGAAACTATGGCCAAAATGTTCAAATTGGTTTTTTGTCCATATATCCAATGACAAAATTATTTCAGCAGTAAGACCTAGCCAAGACTTCCTGAAAGCTGAATACTCATGGGCCTTCTCAGGACCTGCACTAGGTCCCGGAGCCAAAAGGGGAGGACTCAGCAGAGAAAGTCCCAGCTAGTGAGCGGGCATCTGTCTTCCCCGGGTGGACTGGAGACCTGGTGAGCAGGACACTCTTGGTCACATGAGGAAGGATCTGAAAAAAACTGCATGTGTACTAGAACCTGGACTCAGCCCCAGATCACGGTGTTCCCTCTGTCATTCACTTGCTGGGACACTGGACATTCACCTCTCCTTTGAGCTTCAGTTTTCTCATTCGTAGGGTGGGGGTAGATGTGCAAGGCAGGGACACATTTCTCCTCTGCAGCCTGGACATGGGGCTGGGCACAGGCTGGTCTTCATCTCCCCGGCAGCATGGTTTTCACTGTGTGGACAGTTCTATGATTGCAAACAACTGAAACTGCATCTGGTTGACTGGAGCATGAGACAAAGAAGGATTTGGTAGCTTACAGAATCAAAGGAAAAGTGAAAAATCTCTGTTTAGGAGCCAGAGTGAGGGCAATTCCCTCTCAGGATCTGGGGGACGCTCTTCTCAGCTGTTTTCACCCTGGCACTGCTCTGCTGAGATTCAGGGTCCTGGGGCCCAGAGTTTGACAGTGTGGCCCATGTCACAGGCCCTTGCTTAGGCCATGCCTTGGTTAATTGTCACACCAAGAGTGCATGTAATGGACTTATGCTTCTCAGAGCAACAGCAGTGTGTGCTCTGAGTAGTGGGACAGGCTATGAGGAAAGTGAAATAAACAACAATGAAAGTACATGTGTATGTGGCCAACCACAGCCTTCCACTGCATGGTGGACCCCAACTTTTCTTCTGCGCAAGCCACCCCATCCACTTTGTATCTTTCAGGACCATAGAGGACAATCCATCTACCCATGAGTGATCACAGTATCAGAAGCATGTAAGCGTCCCACTGGCACCCTTCTCTATGTGATCAAAAGCATGTAAGCATCCCACTGGCACCCATATCCATGTGATCCAAAGCATGTAAGTGTCCCACTGGCACCCATCTCTATGTGATCAAATGCACGTAAGTGTCCCACTGGCACCCTTCCCTATGTGATCAAGAGCATGTAAGCATCCCACTGGCGCTCATCTCCATGTGATCAAATGCATGTAAGTGTCCCGCTGGCACCCATCTCTATGTGATCAAAAGCATGTAAGCGTCCCGCTGGCACCCATCTCTATGTGATCAAATGCATGTAAGTGTCCCGCTGGCACCCATCTCTATGTGATCAAATGCATGTAAGTGTCCC
>NW_003852496.1:201192-209490 GCF_000181295.1 Otolemur garnettii | reverse complement strand
ATGTGATCAAATGCATGTAAGTGTCCCGCTGGCACCCATCTCTATGTGATCAAATGCATGTAAGTGTCCCACTGGCCCCCATCTCTATGTGATCCAAAGCATGTAAGCGTCCCACTGGCACCCATCTCTATGTGATCAAATGCATGTAAGCGTCCCGCTGGCACCCATCTCTATGTGATCAAAAGCATGTAAGCGTCCCACTGGCACCCATCTGTATGTGATCAAATGCATGTAAGCGTCCCGCTGGCACCCATCTCTATGTGATCAAATGCACATAAGTGTCCCACTGGCCCCCATCTCTATGTGATCCAAAGCATGTAAGCGTCCCACTGGCACCCATCTGTATGAGATCAAATGCATGTAAGCGTCCCGCTGGCACCCATCTCTATGTGATCAAAAGCATGTAAGCGTCCCACTGGCACCCTTCCCTATGTGATCCAAAGCATGTAAGTGTCCCACTGGCACCCTTCCCTATGTGATCAAAAGCATGTAAGTGTCCCACTGGCACCCTTCCCTATGTGATCCAAAGCATGTAAGTGTCCCACTGGCACCCATCCTTATGTGATCAAATGCATGTAAGCGTCCCACTGGCACCCTTCTCTATGTGATCAAATGCATGTAAGCATCCCACTGGCACCCTTCTCTATGTGATCAAAAGCATGTAAGTGCACCCATCTCTATGGAATTCAATGCATGTAAATGTCCTGCTGGCACCCGTCTCTATGTGATCAAAAACATGTAAGCATCCCACTGGTGCCCATCTCTATGGGATTCAATGCATCTAAGTGTTCTACTGGCACCCATCTCTATGTTTTTCAAAGTGCTTTGTGATCGCAGGTTCTCTCATTTCCATTCTCTTGTTGGCTTTTCATGACAGACCTGCACCTTGACAAGGCAGGGGACCCCCCCCCCATTTCCATGACTCTTCAGAGGTTCAGACAAGGGAAGAGAAGAAAGTGAGTCACCTGAGGTCATAGGCTTGCAGGTGATGGAGCAAGGACCTCACTCACTAATTACAAAAGTTTTCCTGTTTATTGTTATGGGTTTTCTGTGGATCATAATCATACTTTATCTTTTCTAACAATTGTGCATTCTATTTTTATTTTATTTCATTACTCAAAAATTCTACAATAAAAATGACAGCTTTTGTTTATTTCTCGGACTTGCTGAGTGTGCCTCTTGAGGAGCCCTGCCATAAAGCATGATGTGTAAAGTGCTTAGAGCAGCACCTGGTGCACAGTTAGTGCTGCCTAGGTGGTGTGTCACCATCTCTTCATTGTCCTGTGCCCATCTGCCTCACAAGCACAGCCAGCCTCATCCTCCCTCCCATGCCCTAGACATGGGTGTAGCTGGAGAGGGCTTTGATTGTGTTTGATCCCATCATCTCTGCCTATGGTGAGGACTCAGTAAACCTCTATTGACTTAAATGTATGCCTGAGCTTTGCACAGTGGCAATATGGTAGCTAGGTATAATTATTGCTATTTGAAACATTTTTCCAATATCCCTCTGTGATGACTTGCAATATTGTTGGCATTGGCAATTTTTGATAATCTCTATAGAGACTGAATAAAAACTTTAAAACAATGGGTGCCTGAATGAATTGGGGGACAGATAGAGGTCCAGCAGTTCTGGACCTCATGGCCAGAGGAAAGGAGTGTGTCAGAAGCAGTGATGTTCTTAAAGGGTAGACGGTCTCTAAAGATGGCCACCACCAATTCCTTCCCACCCTGTCTGCACTTGGTGTTCCTTATGCCAAGAAGTAGAACCTTTGTCGTCAGTTCTTGGATCTGAACTGGCCTTAGTGACTTGCTTGATGGATGGGTTGTGGTGGGAATAACATTCTGAAACTTCTGAGGCCAGGCTGCAAGGCTTCCTTCCTCCTGTATCTCTTAATATGCCACTCTGGGAACCAGTCATTCTTGGATTACTCCTTCTTGGAATCTACCTTTTGTACTGTAAGAATCGCAAGCCACATTAAGAGGCCACGTATGAGTATGCCAGGCAGGAGCCCCCACTGAGATTCCAGGCGACAGTATCAGCCTCCAGCTCTGTGACCGGATGTCCAGCCCAGCTGAGCCTTCAGATGACTTTCACCCCAGCCAGCAACTGACTGCAACCACGTAAGAAACCCAGAAAGAAACTACTAAGCACAGTCAATCCACAGAGTCTTTAAATAATAATGAACTATTATTTTAAGCTACTATATTTTAGGGGTGGTTAAAAAAAAAAACCAGTGCTGATACTTGTACATCGCTTCCCTTCTCAGGATCCAGCAGTGAACACCCAATTCATTGGCCAAGAACTGATAATGTGCTAAAGCAGAGAAATATAGTCCTCCCTCAAAGAGAAGTAGCAAGCAATCAGGAATAATGACAAGGGAATGAAGTGGCTCGGTATAATATAGACACAGCAGTACGCTGCATGTGTACATACTAGCAATAAGCCTTTACAAAACAAAGTGAATAAGAATTCTTTTCATAACTATGATAACAGAAATAAAGTATATAGAAACAACATTAACACCACAGATACATTCTAGTACCTGGTATACTCCCCAGGAGGCTGTGAGAGGTTTTGTAATGAGCTCATTAGCAGAGATTGCATACTGAGAGATTTCTGGCAAAATTGCAAATAGGAAGATTGCTTCCGCCAAATGACTAAAAATGTTCTTTTGAACTATTAAAAGGTTGCTACCTATGTGCTAGGGTTGGGATAAGATGGTGAAGTAGAATGGCTGGTCTCCCTGAAGTCTGCTACAAGTGAAGGGTGGGTTAGGACTGAGAGTTGGCCCCCACAGGCACAGCTGATGGGTAGCTCTGCGGAGCTGGCCTTCTCTGGGTGTCCAGCCCCAGTCACAGCAGATGACCTCCAGAGAAGGCAGGTGTCCTTCAGGGAAGCGAGTGTCTCTGACATCAATTCCTCTAGAAATATGCGTAAACAAACCACAGCGTTCACCTGTGACACTGAATGGACATGCTGGAATTCCTGACCTTTGGGAGTGAGACTAAGCAGCAGATTATCTTTCTAGAAAGGATCCCATGGGTTCACAGGACATATGAATGGTACCTCTTGTGCCTACTGACTTCGGTAATCTTGTCCCCAATCCCAAGCTGAGAAGAGCCTATGTTTTAGAGGTGTGAATGACAAGGGGAGGGAAGAGATAAGTGAGACAAGCCTTTCCCAGGTGCATACTTCTGCTCAGGTATGCCATGTCCCAGGCTTTTCCTTCCCCAGTGTTCTGTTCCCTGGTACGCCCTTCCCTGGGTGTGCCCTTTCCCAGGTGGCATTTGGCTTCCTCACCTTCTCTATGGTTCTGCTCAGCTATCACTCTTACTGTGAAGCTTCCCTCCCCACACTGTCTAAAATGTGACCTCCCTCAACTTCCCCTTCCCTTTCCCCTACTTCATTTTTGTCCATGTCACATACCCTATAATTTCCATCTCCATTTTCTTCATTGTCAGTCCCAGACCATGAAAGTTCTGCCTGTGAGGTGTGTTTTCAAACTGTGTCAGCTGCTATATCTCAGTGTCTAGGCCAGGTGTGTAGCACACACGTACCAAGAGGATGAATTGATTAGATGTGTCTGTCTTCCTTCCCTAACTTCAAACTTTTGGAATGCCCCAAGGCTAACACATAACAGCCACCTGTTTCAATGTTGATTGATCTCAGTGACTTGTCCCATCCACAATGGCATTGTGAAGACACCAGTAATTTCCTGAAACTCAGAAACACCTTCCCAGGAAGGATTTCCCAGAGTATCCCTGGTGGGGAGCTCCCTGTACCAGCTGTGAAGCTCTGTGCCTCACAAAGAAGCATTGCATTAGAAAGTGGCCTTGCTGGGCCATAAGGGATCAGTTGTGAAATTTCCTGGGCCACAGCACTAATCCTGAACTTGGCATGCGCAGTGCTGACTGTTTTAGCTTGTGCCACCAGAGCCTATAACCCTTAGACCTCCCTCCTTCCCTTTCTCAGCCCCATCCCTGCCTTGGGCCAGCAGAGCCTGCAGGGGTCTGTCTTCCCTGCCTGGCCTGGCCCTTCTACAGCCTGGGGGCAGGTGGGGGACTAAAGCCAAACCACCCAGGGATAGGCTCCCAGGGCACAGACCCTGGATTACAGCAGAGGAATATCTAGAGCATGCATCTATTTGTGTGTTCATTAGCTCACTCTGGAACAATCTTCGAATCCTTCCACCTGTAGACACTCTGTGGTGCTAAGACACAAAGCCAAGTCAATAGATACCCACTGTGCGCCCTGCAGTGGGGAAGAGGGTCCCGAGCGATCAGCTCACAAG
Source organism: Otolemur garnettii (assembly GCF_000181295.1). Classification (NCBI taxonomy): domain Eukaryota; kingdom Metazoa; phylum Chordata; class Mammalia; order Primates; family Galagidae; genus Otolemur; species Otolemur garnettii. The sequence goes on along the minus strand of NW_003852496.1, from coordinate 205,198 downwards.
TGCAGGGCACTGGACACATGGTGGCTCCTTCTGTGCATGTCTCACCTCTCTTTATGGTTCTGCTCAGCTATCACTCTTATTGTGAAGCTTCCCTCTCCACACTGTCTGAAATGTGACCTCCCTCAACTGCCCCTTCCCTTTCCTCTACTTCCCCTGGGCTTTGTTTTCCCATGAGCATCTGTTACCTCTAAGGAGGGACAAAATTCAGCAAGGCCATCATCAGTTTCTTGGCTTTTTAACTCAAGACCTTTTTTCCAACTTTCACTGGTCAAGAGAGGCTAGGTTGTGCGGCAGTAACAAATCAATCCTCAAATTTCAGGCATTACACAGCACAGACTTCTTGCCTACTTCCCTAAACATGCTGCAAGCCCCTTGCTCTCTAAGACAGTCTCTTCTAAGCAATGGCTCAGAAGTCCCTAAAGCTGTGTCTGGGACACACCACCTCTCTGTGAGGAGGACAGAGCTAGAGTTGTGTGCAGACTCTTAAATGCTTCAGCTTTGAGGTGACATTTCTTCTCACAGCCATTGGCCAGAGAAGTTAGGAACACATAGGGAGGTAGGAAGTTTCAAGGACAGATGTAGGGAACACAGATATTTGGGGGTAACAAACATCTCTGCCACCCCCTCTCATGAAATAAATATCCTAAAGCATACGGAGGTGAGGAAGAAGGGCAGATCACACTCACTGTAGAGATGCCCAAGGGTCAGGACTGCGAGTCCTCTGACCACATGTAACCAGCTGGTCCCCTCAGCACCCAGCACCCCATGGATGGCAGTGTGTGTGTGTGTGTGTGTGTCCCTCTGCACCTGAATAAGATGGAAGTCTGTAGGCCCAAATGAAGTGTGCTGTGCTGCCCTGCTGAGGCTGTGGTGGCAAAAACCCATGCCGAATGGGCCCATACCCTGAGACCAGTGCCACAAGGGAAAGGGACCAGGTGCCATGGGAAGGCAGGCAGGATAGATGCTATGAGAAAGTGGCCTTCAGGATGGGGCCTGGAGGGTGAGCAAGAGTCAAGTAGAAAAAGAGAAAGGGGTTAGCAGGGAGAGGTTAATGAGTGACACTCAAGGAACCAAAAGGGGGATGAACTGAGGTTGTTAAGGTAACCACAGCAGGTGAGTTGTTGCCTGAACAATGGCTTGGGCATGATTGGGATCAGGAATGAACACAGCAGCCTTCCTGCCAAGGCCAGCCTTGGGTGACTTCAGCTTCATCTCAAGCTGAAGTGGGCGAATCCACCCATCCACCCTGTCTTCCACTGGTCAAGAATGTCCTCACTTCTGGATTGCTCACTGACCTCCTATTGAGGCATCAGGGAAGCCCTTGGATGGGAGGCGGAAGGCTGGAAGAAGAAGTCAGGCAAGGCCACCCCCCCAGCTGCTCTACCTCCATCTTCCTTGGCGCAGTGAAGGCCATGTTCCAAACAGCCAGATGTCTCAACACTAAGTAAAGCATCGTCTGTTTTGTACCTTGACAAATGTATTTCTAGAATGACTGGAAGGCCAGGTTGAGTGGAAAATGGAGACATCTAAGATGGTGACACCAATGGAGGCTTCCAGGCCCCTTTCCAGAAGCAGAAAAGGGGAAGTGAATCTGCCTTTATGTTTATTTTCCTTCATTTCGACTTTTAAAAGAAGTTATGGAATGTGTGTGGTTGACATACATCCTGTCACTCCTCAGTCCTCATCTAGACCTTCCTTGGAGCATTTCAGACAGAACTGCAGGCTGCAGCTTGGGTAAAGCATCCGTTGTTACACTCTGCATCATTTGAATAGAATTTGGCTTTTTACATTTGGCAACCATACACATTTATGTTGCTACATTAATTATTCTTAACTGCTCTCTGTCTATCCTAACATTAATTCATGACAAATGCTTTAATTCCCCAATATCCTTAGAATCCCACTTAGTTACACATCACAGGGGCAGGTCCTCATCCCTTTGCTCCATCTCCTCATTCTCTGGGGTGAGGGGAGGCGGTGATGAGTGCATTTTAAAGTTTGCTTTATTTTCAATGTACTTGCCTGTACTTATTTTTCCAAAAGGCCCCATCCAACCTGTCAAGTGCATAGATAGCAACGTTCTGTCAGTTCCACCTCCTGGACACCTCCATCCCCTGGTGCATGTGGGCCACTTGTCCAGGCCTAGCCAGACATCCCAGGCTGATCTTTGCCTGGCACTCATTTCCTGCATCTAAATCTTGCTATTTCTTGGTTCATCCTGCTGTTTCTCTGGGTCATGTACTCTGGTGGAGAAAGAGTGTTGAGGGCAGAGGACACATTTTCCATCCTTATTTGTCTTAAAACTACTCCTCCCACTCAATACATGTTTCATTTTTAATTGGGAATAAAATTTTTAAAATTAAATGCCTCAATTAATTCTGAGTGTAGCACATCTTGCTTTTAGGAACTCCTGTTATTTGCATCCCCATTTCTTTGTGTTTGGTTTTCGGGGTCTCCTTCCCTGTCAGTGGGACGTGTCCTCATCTAGTCATCATAATGTTCAACATGGGTCCTATCTTCCAGTGCATCTTGCTCTTTTTGAGTCTTACATGCAGCAGGCAGAACTTCTCATCCACTGGTGTCAAGTGCCAGGGGATGGCTCAGAAGGTGCAGCACTGGGACTGCCTGAGAACATCTCAGTTCAGTAGTCAGTCTGTTTCCTATGTGGGGCTAACAAATGAAAAAAGGTAGATGACCTTTTTGGGGAGGATGACTAGAAAATTTGTCCTTTATTGACCTGGCTATTGTACAACAGCTTTACAGTTGAATAGTTTAGACTTCACTTATTGGGTCAATTGCGTTGATTCTCTAAACCTTTTATCTTTTATATTTTATTTTCTATTTTGTCATCATCTTGATCTAATCTTTGGAAGGTATCTCTAGCTTTATATTCCAAATCTTCTATTGAATGTCCTATTTCACTTATCTAATTGTATTCCTAGAATCTTTCTTATTCCAGAATTTTTTCTTTTGAGACTAAGTCTCACTCTGTCATCCTGCATAGAGTGCTGTAGCATCATAGCTCACAGCAACCTCAAATTCCTAGGCTTAAGCAATCCTCTTGTCTCAGCCTCCCAAGTAGCTGGGACTATAGGTGTGCATCTGGCTAATTTTTCTATTTTTAGTAGAGATGGGGTCTCACTCTTGCTTAGGCTGGTCTCAAACTCATGAAAAGCAAGCCACCTGCTTTTGCCTCCCAGAGTGTTAGGATTCTAGGCATGAGCCACTGTTCTTATTTTTTTTTTATTGGGATTAAAGTGGTTAAGTAAAATATTCAAGCCTAAATTTGAACTGAGAGTTTCAGTATCAACTTTTGATAAATTCTGCCTTATTAAAAGTGTTCTATAGCTTTGAGCACTGAGCATACCATGTACATACTAATTTTGTAATTGGGGGCTGGCAGATCTTGGAGAAATAGGTGATTCCTGACCTGGGGTAGGAGATATAGAAAATGCACCCGCCTATCCTCTCATATCAGAGAGCAAGGAACTTCCAAACCCCACAGGAGGCCACTGTGCCCAAAAGCTTCATTGAAGAGAAGCTTCAATGGCCTCCAGTGGCCAACGACAGGAGAATTGAACCACAGGAAATAAAGGAAAATGACAGCAACACACTGAAGTATATAAAGCAGATCAAATTCCTTGAGTTCATAATGGCACTAAAAAATCTTTGGCCACATTTGCCAGGTGCTAGTGAAAACTTGGAAATAAAAGAATGAATCTAGGCAATGAATATCAATGGCCACTAACATCACAGAGGGAGACAATCAGAGGTATGTGCGTCCTGATGAGGCACCACTGTAGTTACCATGTGAGCAGCACACGTACATGTGCACACACCCACAGACACACGCAACCAGATCCGACCACACTTACCATGTGAGCAGCACACGCACATGTGCACACGCCCACAGACAGACACACGCAACCAGATCCGACCACACCTACCATGTGAGCAGCACACGCACATGTGCACACGCCCACAGACAGACACACGCAACCAGATC
>NW_003852496.1:111400-200711 GCF_000181295.1 Otolemur garnettii | reverse complement strand
ACATGTGCACACGCCCACAGACAGACACACGCAACCAGATCTGACCACACCTACCATGCGAGCAGCACACGCACATGTGCACACGCCCACAGACACACGCAACCAGATCTGACCACACCTACCGTGCGAGCAGCACACACACATGTGCACACGCCCACAGACAGATACACGCAACCAGATCTGACCACACCTACCATGTGAGCAGCACACGCACACGCACATGTGCACACGCCCACAGACAGACACATGCAACCAGATCTGACCACACTTACCATGCGAGCAGCACACTCACATGTGCACACGCCCAAAGACAGACACATGCAACAGGATCTGACCACACCTACCATGTGAGCAGCACATGCACATGTGCACATGCCCGCAGACAGACACACGCAACCGGATCTGACCACACCTACCATGTGAGCAGCACACGCACACGCACATGTGCACACACCCACAGACAGACACATGCAACCAGATCTGACCACACTTACTATGCGAGCAGCACACACACATGTGCACACGGCTGCAGACAGACACACGCAACCAGATCTGACCACACCTACCATGTGAGCAGCACACGCACACGCATATGTGCACACGCCCACAGACAGACATATGCAACCAGATCTGACCACACTTACCGTGCGAGCAGCACACGCACATGTGCACACATCTTCAGACAGACACACGCAACCGGATCTGACTACACCTACCGTGCAAGCAGCACATGCACATGTGCACACGCCCACAGACACAGGCAACCAGATCTGACCACACTTACCATGCGAGCAGCACACGCACATGTGCACACGCCCGCAGACAGACACACGCAACCAGATCTGACCACACCTACCATGTGAGCAGCACATGCACATGTGCACACGCCCACAGACATGTGCTGCTCAACTTACCGTGCGAGCAGCACATGCACATGTGCACATGGCTGCAGACAGACACACGCAACCGGATTTGACTACACCTACCGTGCAAGCAGCACATGCACATGTGCACACGCCCACAGACACAGGCAACCTTGATGCATCTGACCACACCTTTAGCTCTAGCAACAAAGGCACAGGAAACACAAAAGAAGGAAATAGAGAACAATAACAAAAGGCCTCAACCACACAGTCAGCAGAAAACTCTCCAGGGGAGTGTACTTTATTTCTCCAGTGAATAAATTGTGGAGAATTGAGAGAATGGCTGGGCATGGTGGCTCATACCTGTAATCCTAGCACTCTGGGAGGCTGAGACAGGTGGATTGCTTAAGCTCATGAGTTCAAGACTCTGTGTCTCCTAAAAATAGAAAAACTAGCCAGGTGTTGTGGTGACCACCTGTAGTCTTAGCTACTTGAAAGACTGAGGCAGGACAATTGCTTGAGCCCAAGAGTTTGAGGTTGCAATGAGCTGACACCACAGCACTGTGTCCAGGTCAACAGAGTGAGACTCTATCTCTAAAAAAAAGAAACAAAAAGAAAAGAAAAGAAGTGAGAGAACTTGTAGATTAAAAGAGACAAAGAGGTGTATCAACAAATTATAATATCCAATATGTGAACATGATTTAGGCCTACGAAGTATAAGGTGTACTGTATGTGGCAATTGGAGAATTATAACACATACTTGATATCTCATGACATTTTGGAGTTGTCATTAATCTTTCGAGGTGATGATGATATTATGGTTGTTTCTTAAAAATAATTTTATCTATTGAAATATGAATATTACAGATGAGATGACACAATGTCTGGTTTGTGATTCAAAATAATCTAAGCAAATGGGTCCCAGGGCTTAGGATGAATTTTCTACTGACATCAGAGATGTCCAATAACTTTGACTTGGGAGTGATGACTAGAAATGGCCCTGTCATGATGACAAAGACACTTGTGTCAAAGACAGATGAGGAGTTTTAATAAAATTGCTCTGTGGGAAACAGTGAATCAGATTCCCTATCCATTGACTTCTAATGATGTCCATGATGCTTGAAAAATGAGAAGAGGTTTTTAGGGCAGGAATAGGACTCTGATTTGGCAAACAAACAAAACATCATTTACCTCAGGGAAGTCCTAAAGGGGCAAGTGTGTTATTAACTTTTTCTCTCTTCATTTTTGTATTGCTTCACATTTTTAATGAGTGCATATTAATTTCATAATTAGTTTCTAGCCTTTTATAATTTCTATACACAGATATTACATGTCCAGCTTAATGAGTTTTAACAATTGCATAACCTGTTTAGCTACCCTTCCAAATAAACTAGAGGACATTTTCATTATTCCAGGAAGTTTTCTGGGGCCACCTTCTAGTCAACCCCACCTCTGCCCCAGCCTACCCCTCTGCTGCACCAGTCACCCCCTGTGCTGACGCTTATCACCATAGATGGCTTTCATCTGATCTCAAACACACTATAGACAGAATCACATAGCAGAATATTTTGAGCCTGGCTTCTTTCACTTAACACTGTGTGTGCATTCCTTCCTTTTCATTGATAAGTCATATACTACTCTATAAATACATGACGTTTTGTCGGTTCATTCTCCTGTTCCTGGGCATTTGAGCTGTGTCCAGTTCTTGGCTATCGTGACTAGATTGCTATGAACACTGAAGGTCTTTGCAGGGATGTGTATCTTCATTTCTCTTGGGTAAAGTACCTGGGATGGTTGAGTCACAGGGCACAGAATTAGCTTTAATAACATAATTTGGAAAATAAAGCAAAAAAGGTACATCAATTACAAATAGTAGTTGCTGGCACAGGGATTGGCAAGCATCAACTGCACAGAATAGAGAATCCAGAACTGTGTTCTTCTGATTGTCAACCTCAAATGGCCTTTGCTGCCATAATTGATTCATGGCCTCACCTTAGAAGTGTTAAGTAAAATGTTCAAGAGGCCATTGATTTGGATTAGGCTCCTGTGCGGGCCCAACAGAAAAAATCAACGTGGAGTCACTCAGGGTAAATGAAAGGAATTAACTTAGGAGTACATGTGTACTCACATAACAAACGGCTGAGTTTTGGTTAGTTACAGCAGCCGAGCTTTAGTCACTGGCAGCCAGTGAGAGAAAACCCTGAACTGCAACCTATTAAGTTGCCCATTGAGCTCGGCTCCTGTTTCCTGTCCGTAGTGCTGCTGACCCTGTAGCAGGTGGGGGCTCTTTGAACCTGTTCTGACTCTGAGGACTATCAGTTGTGTTTTTTCTTTTTCCTCACATATGCTCTGATAAATTTAAACTTGCTTAAGGTGTTTTTTCCTTTTTAGCAGTTTGGAGACCATGAAGAGACCCAAGGCAGAGCCCCAGTGGCCCTTGGGAGCTCCACGTGACCCAGTGAATGCACCTGTAAGAACTTGCTCATCTCTCAGGCAGTGGAGGATGGAGGGTGAGCTCTCTTTCAGATTCTCACTCTACTAACACATGTCTTGAGCTCTCTGAGTTTATTGGAGCAATTTGATCCAGACTGGGTCAAATTGTAGAGAGATTTCAGGTATCTGACTGACAGAGTCTGAACTAGGATTGGTAGGTAGAGGTACTAGGAGACTGGGAATTACGGGTTCACTTGGATCTAAGAAGTTTAGAACTCCTCTGTGTGTAAGAACTATGGCCCCAGAATCTGTGCTTTCCTAGAGAAATGTGTGACCCTCACCAAAAATAGAGTTATGATGACCACCATAGAAAACTCTTAATTTGGATAAAATTGTTTATTTTCAGGGCCATATTAGAAAAAGAAAAATCAAAAATCTCATGATAACAATGGATGCATTTTTAATTGCAGAGACCTCTCAAAGATTAAACTAGTAAAAAATGGCTACTTAAAAGATTCTTTACAGGGGCGAATGAAAAGCTTTAGCAGTAAACTGAGAACGTGATGAAAAAGGATTATTGCCTGAAGGAGCCCACTTCATTGCAGCTCCTCTCCCCCTCCCTTACCTTGGTGTCCTGAGTCCACTAACCTTTTTGCTCAATTACCTTTTCATCTTGAAGATAATGAAAAAGATGTTCGATAAGTGTCTTACAAAGCAAGATCCTACAATCAGCAGACTTGCCTGCCATAACTGCTTTACTCCAGGTGTCTAAGGCAGACTTTAGAGACTTTCCTCAGAAACTTACCTAGGAATTTAGAGTTTTCATAGGAGCTTATGATCCAGGACTCCCAACATTTACCAATTTATTCCATGATGCTGGGAACTGGTGATGTGAGCAAGTGGATGTGAGCATAGAACAGAGAGAACCAAGGATATTCACCCTCCTCATGCAAGAAGGGCCAAAAGGAGCTGGAAGAGGTGCTGAAAACCTTTTAACCTCGATTCCTAAGTCTTTTCCACAAGAAGTTGGTTGATCATCATATAGTCTTGCATGCAAATAAAAAAAAAAGATGAACCAGTTTCATGTTCCAGAGCTGGTTAGGAACACCATTTCTGAAACATTGTGGGTTCAAAACCTAGCAAGAAGTATTTCCTGTAGGTACTGATGCAGCAGCTCTATTTATAAACAGCCTGTGTCCCGAACTCAGCAGTAGAATTAAGAAACATAAACTGGAATGGAAATTAGATGTAGTTGACTCAGTGGTTTTAGCTGAACATTTTGAGAGGACTCCAGAATAAGGGAAAACTCCCAAAGGTAATAGGCTTACAATTGCAACAGTTGCAGGGGCCGAGACGAAAGGGACCACCTCTTCCATATTTTAAGCCACAGCCAAAAGGACCTAAAATAGGAAACTCTTCACTCCAGGTGTCTGCCTGCTTTACAAAGGACCAAGATACTGGAAGAGAGACTGCCAGCCTGATGCCACGTCTTCTTGGCCCTCCTGTCTCCCCACTAGAGGGAGCCGAAGAGATAACAAGTAGCATTGACCCTGAGGGATTCTCCAGTCCACTGTCCCTGTAATGTCTTTAAAATAAATAAACAATGAGAAACACAGGTTAAGATAAATGGGGGCCCTGTGCAATTCTGGTGCTTGATGGGGGCTGCTTTATCTACCATACACCACACTTTAATAGCCAACAAATCCTTGAGAGTAAAAAGGTCATTTCTGTGTTGGGGGTTTCAAATCAGATACAAGAGGTATCCATATTTGATGATGTCACTGCACTATAGCTTGGGCAACAGGGAAAGAAAGACCCTATCTTTAAAAAAAAAAAAGAAAAAGCACTGACTTAGAAAATAAAATCCTTCACAGTTTAGACCACTGGAGACTGGGTCTTCTGGAAATGACATCAGAGAAAGACTGCCTTTGACCTTGAACCACTTGGTTGGAAAGTACCATGCCAGGTTCTTCCCACTACCCACACTGCAGTAAAGCTTACTGGCCTTAAAACTTGGGTCCACAAATCACAAATCAAAAGGCCCGTCCAGATTTCTGGAACTATATACCTGTTGGTATGGTAGAGCTAACCCAGAAGCAGACGGCATCTTAGACATAGACAGTTTTCCCAAGATGATGGAACAAGACTCTTCATCATCATGACTCACACACCTTTTAATTTTTCATTGTTTTATGCCTCTTTTTTTTTTTCTTGGCAGGGTAATTCTGCTGTTAGAACTGCACAGTCACACAAAATGTTGGCTTGGTTGTGCCAAAGTTAGGTCTTTCCATCATGTCAGGGACCATTCTTTAGCCCACTTGGCAGTTACCTTTAGCACAGCCCTGTTTATTTAGATTGTACTAGCAGACCTGTCAAAATCAGACCTTTCAACCCACATGTTTTTTCTCTTGTTTTGACTTGGCCCCGGCGTGGATGGTGGAGTGCTTGTGGGCAGAGCAGGCAGGGCTCTATGGTTTGATACTCACTGTGACACGTGGACAAATACATCAGGTATTGTGGAAACTCAGTTATAAAAATATTTGATTAAAATGGGTGAACTCCTTATCTGGCCTATTCTTTGATCTATTTGATTTTAGTTTGGCTCATGAGGACTCTGGGTAAGGGTCATATGCCAAAATCTTGGTATTCTCTTCCCAATAGTCACAACAGCAATCTCTCTGATACACTGTAGTTTCTCAACACTTCTAAATGTTTTCATGCATGCAGCCATCTGTCACACATTGAGTGGTCTTGTTTCGGTTGAAATGGCAACTTAAATTTGTAATCATAAGGACACTGTGACCTGGAATGGGATGTTGAGACTGGAAATCTGAAATGATGGTAACTGACAATAGTGCTGATGTCTTAAATAGTAGTACTGATGACAGTACTGTGATGTCACCTTCTCACTCAGGTGAGAGCCTGATCAAAAGGGGAGAATTGTTAAGTAAAATGTGTAAGAGGCCATTGATTTGGAGTAGGCTCATATAGTGGGCATAAAGACCAAAGCAATATGGACTCATTTCTGCTAAATGCAGTGAATTAACTTAGGAATGCAGGGGTTCTTTGGTATCACTGGGCAGCTGGCTCCAAGACTACATGCATTTACTAAAGTCCTCACATGCTCAGGTCCCACAGCTGGTCCTGTGGAACCCATGAATATGAAAATCTGTCCTTCTGCATAAGCTGGCTTCACATCCTGCAAATGCTATATTTTTGATTTGTGTTTGATTGTGGAAACAGAATCTGCTAACTTGGAGGAGCAACCGTATTACACTTGATCTTAGCCAAAAGGCCAAAAAGTGATGGACCAATTGTATTTATTGAAAAAATTTTGGGTGGCACCTGTGGTTCAGTGAGTATGGCGCTGGCTCCATATACCGAGGGTGGCAGGTTCAAACCCGGCCCTGGCCAAAGTGCAACAAAAATATAGCCAGGCGGGATGGTGCCTGTGGCTCAAAAAGTGGGGTGCTGGCCCCATATGCTGGAGGTGGTGGGTTCAAACCCAGCCCCGGCCAACACCTGCAAAAAAAAAAAAATAGCCAGGCATTGTGGCAGGTGCCTGTAGTTCCAGCTACTCAGGAGGCTGAGGCAAGAGAATCACCTAAGCCCAAGAGCTAGAGGTTGCTTTGAGCCATGATATCATAGCACTCTACTGAGGATCACAAAGTGAGACTCTGTCTCTAAAAAAAATAAAAAAAAAAGGAAAAGAAAAAGAAAAAATTTCACATGTAATTTGACCCATGCAAATCACATCAGTATTGTTCCAGGGTCAACTGTATACTTACTTAATAGGTCTCTGAGTTTCAGTTGATTATAGCAGCGGAGTTCTATTACTAGCAGGGAGCCAGCTGATTTAAGTGAGTCAAAATTCTGAGCTGTCATCAGTTAAGTTGTTCTTTCTGCCTCGTTTCCATTTCCTGTTCTTAAATTCTGTCTGAGCACATAGCAGGCAGGAGCTCTTTAAACCTCTTCTGGTTCTCCAGTTCTGAGGGCTGCCTAATGCACAAATTGTTTTTCTTTTCTGAAATAAACTCTGATACATTTAAACTCACTTAAGTTTTGTCCTTTTTAATTTTTTTTTTTTTTTTGAGACAGAGTCTCACTGTGTCACCCTTGGTAGAGTGCCATGGTGTCACAGCTCACGGCAACCTCAAATTCTTGGGCTTAAGCCATTCTCTTGTCTCAGCCTCCCAAGTAGCTGGGACTACAGGTGCCTACCACAATGCCTGGCTATTTTTTTGTTGTAGTTGTCATTGTTTAGCGGGCCTGGGCTGGGTTCAAACCCACCAGCCCTGATGTATGTGGCCGGTGCCCTAAGCACTGAGCTACAGGTGCCAAGCCTAGTTTTGTCCTTTTGAACAGAAATGTCATCATTTGGGACTGCTTTACTTTCCAAGCCACTAGTTCAGACATGACTCTCGCTCTCTCCATCCTTTGTCCTCTTTTTTGTCTTTGTTTCAGCTGCTCTGGCCTGACTAGTCACTGGCCTTAAAGGGAGCTCTGGTCCACAGACCTCTACAAAAATCTCCCTCAGTTGGTCAGTGCTGTCCTTGTCCAGGTCAGATTCTGCAGTCCACAACTGCCATTTGATCCTCACTGAAACTCTTTAGGCAAATTGCCCATCTTGGATAAACCCTGTCATGACTGCTCCCTGAGGAGCCTCATGCTACCGAGAGGGCCTCAAAACAGTCCTCATTTCAACTCGGGACCACCCATCTCAAGTGGGCCTTCACCACTGCCTGGGATCCTCCACCATTCTTCTGTTCCCAAGCCCCACAGTGGCCAGCCAAACGTCCCTCCTTTCCTCTTTCCCAGATCAGCAGATGATCTTACCTCATTCTTTAGAAAGAGAAGGAAAGCCTTTTCTAGGCTTATTTCTAGGAAGGAAAGGTCAGGTCTCCAATTTTGTACCAATATGAAACACAGGTAAAGGAAACCCAGCATTCATGTAGCCATCCATTCTTCTATCCACACATCCACCCATCTTTCCATTCTTCTGTTTATCATGCATTCATCCATCTACAATTCCTTCCATCCTTCTGTTCTTCCATCTAGCCTTCCACTCACCCATTTACAATCCATCTTTCTATTATTCCATCTAGCTACACATCCATCCATCTGCCTTCCTGTCTTTCTGGTACAGTGTCCTTGAAGGCTGCTCTCTGAATCTGCTTTTGGGTGCCTTCTTCTCCTGCTTTTTCAGGAACCACAGATACTACTAATTCTCCCCCTTTCTTTCTTATACTTTCAACTTTTCTTTCTCATCTGAATCCTTCGTGATGCTCTTCACACTCTTTGGTCTCCTTCATTATAGATTTTTTCCCTTCTCACCGTGCCCTTGTCAGCCAGATATTTCAAAAGGGCTTGTCCCTGTGTCTTTACCACACATTGGCTTCACACTCACCCCCATGCTAGTTCTGTCCCATCACTCTGGACACAGCTCTTACTACCATCTCCAAGGACGTTGTTGCTGCCAGACCTTCCACACACAGTGCCTCCCTCTTCTGGACCTCTCTGCAGCTGCCAGTGCTACTGGCCTCCTGTGCCAGTCATGCACCCCGTTCTTAAGCCTCTGGTCCTGCCCTACCATTTCTCATTTGTCTCTTCAGTGCTTCCAACAGCAACGACTTCCCTCCACCAAGCAGCTTGAGGTGGGCACTCTCCTGATGGAATGGGGCCAGCTTGTCTGCTGGTCTCTGGTCCACTCTCTGCCCTCCCATGGCCTGCTGCTCAGGGGTCTGACAGGGACTGCACCCACTGGCTTCTCTGCCTCCCTTGGGGAGTGCTGGGAGGAGAAAAGAGAGAAGATGGGGTCCTCACCTGGCTTCCCCTTGTGGTCACTGTGTCCCACAACTGCAGGGGCACTTCTCTCAAGCAAATATCTCACTTCTGGGTTCTGCTACATGCTCCATAGCCCAAGCCATCAGGCCTTAGTGGGTTCACAGCTCTGCTGTTGTTGGCTCTGGGAATACCACCCTGTGCTCACTGGACCAGTGCCCATGCCACTGTCTCCTGCTCACCAAGCTCTGTGCCTCGTCTTTGCTCCTGGGTGAGTTCCTCAAACTCAGGCATTTGCTCTTAGAGCCAAGAGCCAGGCTCTCAGCAGCTAGGCCCCAGCCCAGAGTGAGCTGGGATAGAATTTTCAACAAGGCCCAGTTGTTCCTTTAAGCTTTTTGATGTTAAATGGTCTTTTAAAATAACATTATAGTGATGGCTGGTGGAAATTGATTTTCTAAAAATTTTAATTACAGTAAAATTCACATAAGATGAAATTTACCCTCTTAGACATTTTTAGATACACAGCTTAGTGGCATTAATTAGCGCATTTACATTGTTGTGTGACCATTACCACCATCCATCTCAGAACTTTTTTATCTCCCTGAACTGAAACTCTGTCCCCATTAACTCCACTTGTCCCCTCCTCCTCCCCTGGCAGCTGCCACTCTGCTCTGTCTCTGTGGACTCAGCTTCAAGGACTTGATGGGAGTGGAATCACACAGTGTTTGTCCTTTTGTGCCTGGCTTATCTCACTCAGCATAATATCCACAAGTTTTATCCATGCTGTAGCATGTGCCAGAACTTTATTCTTTTTTAAGGCTGAATAATAGTCCAGGACATTGATTAGTTCTTTTCAGATATTTTTACTTTACAAAACAAAAAACTGAGAACATAATGTTCATGAAATGTTATCGAAATTGTTGTCCTGGTTATGAAATCAGAATATCTGGTACCAGGACTACACAGGGTAACCCCAGTCCCTGTTTCCCCACTGAGACTCCTGTGACCTTGACCTGGCAGGGCATTTCTCACCACTGCATGGTGAGCCAGGCCTTCTCTCTGCTCTTCAGAAATGACCTATGTCCCCTCCTCCATGCTCCCATCTGGATTGTCTTTCTCATTTTTGTCTAGTTAAATTCTTACCAGTGTTATCAAGCCTTCTGTCCTCAGGGGTGTCTGAAGCACCCAGACCCCTTTTCTCGGTGTCTCCACTGTCTGAAAGTTCACTCCCTTTCCTACTTTTGAGCTCTGCTCTGTCAGCATGTTCCTTTGTCCCACTGGGCTACAAGCACCTGGGGAGAAAGACTGCACCAACTCTCCCCAACTTTCCTCCATTCTCCTACTCTTCTGCAATGAGCTCCAGGGGCTTGGGCCAGCCAGGCACCAGAGTGCAAACATGGAACAATACTGAGGTTTGATCTGACATGGGTCAACAGGCACTGGCAGGAGACCTGACCTCTGCAACTCCAGCTTAGCTTCTCAGAGGCATTACGTTTGTATTTCCAGGTCCTTATATGGACTCTGGTCTAAGCACAGGGCTGTAGGAAAGCTCACTCACATCTTTACCTCCGTATGTAAAGTCACACAGTAGCCTTTTGTGGGGGGGAAATGTGAAGCAAAACCACCCTGACTTCTAGATTTCTGCTGGAGAGTGTTTTTTAAGGTAGGGTGTCAGGTGACGCCATGAGCAATGCACATGTTGGGTAGAAGTCTCTGAATGGGGCATCTCAGGAGCTGAGCAAAGGGGAGCAGTGGTCCCAAATTAAAAAAGAGAAAGTCCAGGTCATTTGCCCTGTCCTCTTTGATTTCCCAAAGGCCATAGACCTTGAAGTTAATATTTCCTTTTCAGTGTACACCCAGTATCCAATTATTGAGTTTCCCCCAAACAAGCTGAATCATCCTTATACAACATATAGAATCTGTGTTGCCATCCATCTTATCCTTGCACACCTGAGCTACACTCACCCTCTTTGACACCCCCATCCCTTATCCCACCCAAGGGCTGTGTAAGCTCAAAGTGCCTCCCCATGGAGGACCTGGCCACTGAAGTTCAGCACCAGCAGAGGTCCTCTCTTCAGGGAATGTCCATCCTCACCATGGGTGCCTCTCTTACAGCAGGGTTTGCAGTGCTCTGAGATACACAGATGACACGGACCTTGTCCCTGCCCTCAGGGGTCTTGCAGCTGAGAGACCGACAGACATATTGATGGTTACATTAGAGTGTGGTCTCTGCTACAAATAAGGAAACTCCCAAGGGGGGGAAGCTTCCCAAATGAGACAGTGCACAAGGCCATCCCTGAGCATGAGCAGGGTTAGGCTACATGGCATCAAGGGGCAGGGCATTCCTGGCATGGAGAACCAGCTGGTAAAAGAGAGTATCAGTAAGAGTTGTTCAGAGAGTATCACATAATCCTGAATACACATGAGCTGGCTTCTGCCTCTCTCTGACCTCACTCAAGCCTTAGTTTCTCTATCTGGTCTATGAATGGATAGATTTAGAAATCACAGTCACTTCTGCCATATTTCACTTATTACAAGGAAGTTACGAAGTTCATTCCACACTTGAAGGGAGGAGTATGAGAGAGTTTTAAAACTACCATGTTTCTCCCATATGCACAATACACTCAGCCCTCCAAACATCCCGTCAGAGCCTCATCCCGCTACAGAATCAGCTCAGTGTCAAGAATCTGTGCATCTAAATCAGATTCAGATGTGGATGAGGTTCCTTGGGCACAGCTGGGGAAATCCCAGGAGACTAAGATAGTCTTTGGCCTCATGCTGGGGCGAGAGGGTGATATGCTAATTAACTAATTCCAGAAGCTGTGATAAAATTGCATTTGAGGGGGGTTCATGAAAGAAGATTAGAGGCTTCCTGCGATGGCGGGATCTGTCCCAGTGGAGCTGCAGGTAGGGAAAGCTTCTCTGGAGATGTGGCACTGCAGTGGGACCTCCCTGAGGTATGAATGGTGTTCTCCTGAGGAAGAGGAACAGCAGCAAAACCTTCATGAGTTGAGGACAGTGGATACAAGGGACAACAGGGAGACACACAGTCTGGAGCTGAAAGAACAAGGGGGCAGTACCTGTAACAGGTTGCTGGTCTCAGCAGAGTCAGATCAACTAATCCGGGGTGTCCATGCTGGCATGTGGGCAAAATACTGGCATTAACTCATTCAATAGACATTTATTTAGTAACTACTATAAGTGTGTTTTGGGGCTACAACAGGGACTACACCTCACTAGTTTTCTGCCCTCAAAGAGCTTACAATCTAGTGCAAAAGATAGAGAATAAACAAATAAAGGGACAAGAAACATTAGATACACAGTGTGTGCCATGAAGAAAATAAAAGAGGGTGATGTGATCAAGAAGGGCTGTGGGACATCCATAGTTATGGGACCTGAAATGGCTTCTTCTCTCCTCCAATGCGTGGAATCTGATGGGGGAGGGGTGCCGTGTGTGCTGCGGACACAGACAAAGCCAAACAAGTACCCAAGAGGCCACTCAGAGCAGAGCCAGTGTAAAAGCCTGTGGCTGCAGCAAGCTCATGTGTCCAGCACTGAATAGCGGCCAGGTGGGAAACTCAGGTAGAGAGATGCTGCAGAAGACTGAGGCTTAGAAGAGAAGAGAAGTCAGCTGCAGGTGTGAGGAGAGCTGCAGGTGTGAGAGAAGTCAGCTGCAGGTGTGAGGAGAGCTGCAGGTGTGAGAGAAGTCAGCTCCAACAGCCACCTGGACAAAGGCTGGCACTCAGGAAACAATGTTCAGATTTACCATTTCCTATAGCGTTCCTACCTGGCTGTCCCTGCCCAGAGTAGGGCAGAGGACTCTGGGGGAGGCAGGGTTGCCTAGGCTCCCTCAGAGGAAGGGGAGGACACCAACACCCTGGGACCAGGTGGGAGAAAGAGGGACCAATTGCCGAGAGGAAACCTGGGGTCTGTGGGGAAGGCACTGGGCAGGCAAGTAGGACAGGCAGCTACTGTCAAGGGTCATGCAAGTTCACAGAGGGCAGGGGTCTTGTTTGGCCTTGTCTGTGTCCACAGCACACACATCATTCTTGAGTGAATGAGTGCCTGAGTGAGCGCCGTCACAGGCTTTGCAAGGTTTTCCTTTCCCCTGAAGGCCTCAGCCTCAGCAGACACTCAGAACTGCCTGCGCTGCCGCTGGATGGGCTTCTCCAAAGCCCTGGGAGTTCTTGAGGGGTTCACAGCGGGTCTTCTTGCCCTAGGTCGCGGCAAGTGCAGGTTTCTGCTAGGTAGGCAGGCCTTGTTATGGCGTTTGTAGACGCCAGCAGGCCCAGAGAGGGTGAGCAACGCGCCCAGCCACAGGGTCACACGGTGAGTGCCCTCCCCGCCCCTACCCAGCCCGAGTTTCTGCCCGCCCTGCGGCCTCCCCTCCTGAGCTGGCCTACTAGCCAGGCTGGTCCCGCCTCCTGGCTGATATCCTCTGTCCCGGGACAGCAGCTCCCAGAGGTCCGTCTGTCCACAACGCCTGCGCCTCCTCCTGAGCCTGGTGAGTCTTAGCCTGCCAGAGAGCGGCGGGTGGAGTGGAGTGGGGTGGGGAGGGGGAGCTGCCGCAGGTGGCGGTTGCGGGGACTCTGGAGTCTCCGGAACGCCAGCTCGGGGCTCGGGCTCCACCGAGGGAGCTTCTGCGGGGCCCAAAAGTCTCGCCGCGGGGGCGCCGGGCTTAGGATCCGGGTCCAGGATTCTGCTTTAAACAGCTGAGCCTCAACTCGGCCAGGGGGTCTTCAGGCTAAAGACCGAGGCGCCTAGGCCAGTCCCTGGACCAAGCCCGTGCCATGCGAGTTATTAGCCCTGACTACAGAAGAGGAAACTGAGGCTTGGAGGGCTGCAGAGACAGCCAGTCCCCTGGGCCGGTCACCCCATTCTGGGCACTGGGAAAGGTCTCCTCCGATTGGCCAAGTCCGGAGGCCTGGCAGGAGGGCCGCTTGTGATTGGAGGGGTCGCCGCTCCCGGCGGGGCTGACAGCCCAGCTGCGTGACCCCCCACCCCAAGTCCAGTAAGCTGTGCTCACGGGGAGGCCAGACCCCAGACCCCTGGTGTGGTTCCTGGGGTCCTGCTACTGAAAGCCCGGCTTCCTGGCCCCAGGTTCCCCACTTATCACCTGTCCGAGAGAGGTGAGAGTTCCCCTAGGTGGGCTGGAGACAAAACCGAACCTGGAGCTAAGACCTCTGCCTACAGTTCCAGGGACTTGTTTCCTCCCGCTCCCTGGTATCTCCTTAACCTTGGGCAAGCTTCCTAAATTCTGAATCTCAGTTTCTTGTCTGTGACACTGGGAGGGACGATAAGTTAATAGTCCTTACCTACTAAGAATGAGAATTGCTTGAGAATTGCAGGAGACGGTGCCTGAGTCCTGCCCGAGGAAACCCTGCGTGAGTGTCGGCCGCTGAGTTCCTGCTAGCAGCGACGGGGATGGGGACAACACTCTGACATTCCTTGTAAAGACAAGGGCATGGAGGCTCAGCTAGGAAAGCCATTTACTTAGGCTTATACTGGGGTCTTCAGGCTCAGGCTCTGGGTGGCTGTGCCCAGGGCTGTGGGTACCCGGCAGATGGGGCTGACTTCTAGGGATCCTAGCTGGGGAGGGGAGCAAAGCGTCCCCTGGAGCAGCCTCCCTCTGTGCACTGAGGACCACAGCTCCAGAATTTGAGGCCCAGAGCTACTGATTCTGCAGGGGCTGGAGCAGGGTCCTGAGGAGGCAGGCCCCGGGCTGGGGGTTTGGGGTGGGGGGAAGCCTGGGAAGCCTTAGCAGTCTTGTTAGGGTCACGGCAGCAACCCACAGCTGTTAACAACTCAGGGAGAGGTGGAGGTGGCCTGCATTGCCTAATGGCACTGTGGGCTTTTCCCTAGCACCTCCCCCTTGTGGCACCTGTTCTTTCTGGGGCGAAGGCCAAGACTGGCCTAGGCCCCTCCCATGGCTCCTGTCCCTGCCAAGCTCAGCTTCCTTGGACTGTGACAACAGTCTCTCCTCTCCCCACCCCAATCTCCCAGCCTGGGAGTCTGCTTCCTCAGACCCAGCTGCAGTCCCTGAAGTCTCACTGGTGGCTACTCTGACTCTGCCTACCTTCAACCAATATTTTTTTTTGGGGGGGAGGATACCCCTTTATTTTTTTCACAAGTAATCATGTTCAATATAGAAAAAAAACCCAGAACGTTCTGGTAAGAAAGAAAGTAATTGGCTCGACACCTGTGGCTCAAGTGGCTAAGGCGCCAGCCACATACACCTAAGGTGGCAGGTTCAAATCCAGCCCAGATCCGCCAAACAACAATGACAGCTGCAACCAAAAAATAGCCAGGCGTTGTGGTGGGCACCTGTGGTCCCAGCTACTTGGGAGGCTAAGGCAGGAAACTCACTTGAGCCTAGGAGTTGGAGGTTGCTGTGAGCTGTGATGCCACAGCACTCTACCCAGGGGGACAGCTTGAGGCTCTGTCTCAAAAAAAAAAAAGTAAGTAAGTAAGTAATAGTCATTAATAAACCCTGAAAACCCAAAACCTCTACCCAATGACTTTGAACATTTCAGTATAAATATCTGAGGCTTTTACACCACAAATAAACATGCATGTGTGCCTTACAAAATTACAGAGGCTTCTTATCTGGTGGGGTGTTGGACTTACAGTCTGAACACCAGAGACTACATTGCCCTCTCTCACCTCATGGTTACACCGTGTGAATGTACCATAACTTAAAAATATACATCTTTGTTTGCTTGTCCAAACATAAAAGTGAAATTGCTGAGTCAGAAAAATATGAACTGCTTTCACAATTTTGATATTTATTGCTAAATTTTCCTCCAGAGAGTTTGACCAACCTATTGCTGTTTTCCATAACATAGCTAACATTATTTTAAACATCTGCCAAGTTTACAGGAGAAATGAAGCCCCTTGTTTTATTTTGCATTTCTTTGGCTACTTGTGATTTGAACATGTAACTTTTTGTTTCTTTTGGCAAATTTCTTCAGAGACATATGTCACCTTCATGTCTGAAAACTTATCACACATTTTATTTTACATTTTCCCATTACTATTTGGTTTGTATATCCCCATGTTTACCAATATCTTCTAGTGCTTTTTCTTATATTTGACTTTTAAATATTCATTTGTAATCCAAATGGGCTGTATTTTGTAGTAAGATGTGAACTATATAGTTTTTAAATTTATTTTAATTAATAGAGAATTTTTAGAGGAGTTTTGGGTTTACTGAGAAACTGAGTGCAGAATACAGAGTTCTCATGTTCTCAGTCTGCCCTGGTGTTACATTCTATGGGTTTGGACATATATAATGACATGTATCCACTGCTGCAGTGTGGTAAATAGTAGTTTCACCAGCCTTAACATCTCCTGTGCTTTTCCTATCCCCTCACCTCCAATAACCACTGGTATCTCCAGTTTTGCCTTTTCCAGAGTGTCATATAGAATGTACAAATCATTCAATCTGTTGCCTTTTCAGACTGGCTTTTTTCACTTAGCAATGTGCATTTAAGTTTCCTCCATTCTTTCTGGCTTGATAACTCATTTCATTTTTTCACCAAATAATATTCCATTGTCTGGATGTGCCACAGTTTACTTCTGCATTCATCTACTAAAGAACATCTTGGTTGTTCCCAAGTTCAGGCAATAATGAATAATAAACCTGTCAACATTTGTATGCAGGTTTCTGTGTGGGCTGAGTTTTCTACTCATTTGAGTAAACACTGAAGAGAGCGATTGCTGGATTATATATAAAAATATGTTTAGTGTTAAGAAACACTTCTACCAGCAGTGAATGAGAGTTCCTTTTGCTTCACATCCTCCCCAGTATTTGGGGTCATGTTTTGAATCTAACCCTTCTAACAGGCATGTAATGGTATCTCACCCTTATATTTTAATTTGCAATTTGTAATGACTTACAATGTTCAGCATGTTTGTATATGCTTATTTGCCATGTATACAATGTTCTTTGATGAGGTGCTGTTAATTTTCTTTTTTTTTTTTGAGACAGAGCCTCAAGCTGTCCCCCTGGGCAGAGTGCCATGGCATTACAGCTCACAGCAACCTCCAACTCCTGGGCTCAAGCGAGTCTCCTGCCTCTGCCTCCCAAGCAGCTGGGACCACAGGCGCCCGCCACAACGCCCGGCTATTTTTTGGTTGCAGCCGTCATTGTTGCTTGGCGGGTCCAGGCTGGGGATTCGAACCCGCCATCTTAGGTGTACGTGGCTGGCGCCTTAGCTGGTTGAGCTATAGGCGCCGAGCCGCTGTTAATTTTCAATACCCATTTTTTAAAAATTCTTTTTTGTTTTATTGTTGAGTTTTAAGAGTGGTTCTTTGTTTGTTTAGAATGACAGTTATTTATCAGATAGGTCTTTTGCAAAGATTTAATCCCCATTGGCTTATCTTTTCATTCTTTTTCTTTTTTTCTTTTTTTTAGAGACAGAGTCTCAATTTGTTTCCCTCAGTAGAGCGCTGTGGCATCACAGCTCACAGCAACCTTCAGCTCTTGGGCTTAGGTGATTCTCTTGCCTCAGCCTCCTGAGTAGCTGGGACTACAGGCACCCACCACAACGCACGGCTATTTTGTTGTTGTTGCAGTTTGGCCTGGGCTGGGTTCGAACCTGCCATCCTCAGTATATGGGGCCAGTGCCTACTCACTGAGCCACAGGCACCACCCCTTATCTTTTCATTCTTTTAACAGTTTATTTTGCAGAGCAGAGATTTTTAATTTTAGTGAAGTCTAGCTTTTCGATTCTTCCTTCCATGGATTATGCTTTTGGTGTTATATCTAAAAGGTCAAACCTGAGTTTTGGCGATTACAAATAACCCTTCTGGAAACATTCATGTGCATATTTTTGTGTGGACATAGTCTTCTGCTAGTTTGGGTAGATATTAAGGAGTGTGATGGCTGGATCATATGACAATAGTACATTTAGTTTTATGAGAAACCATCAGTCTTCCAAGGAGGGTACATCATATTACAGGTTCCTGTTGCTCCACAGCCTCGCCAGCATGAAGTATTGCTGATGTTTGGGATTTTGGCCATTCTAATAGATGTGTAGTCATATTTCATTGTTTTATTTTGCATTTTCCTGATGACATGGGATACGGAGCATCTTTTCATGTGTTTATTTGCCATCTGCATATCTTCTTTGGTGAAGTGTCTGCCCATTTTTAAAATCAGGTTGTTTGATTTCTTATTGATGAATTTTAAGAGCAGTTGATATATTTTGGATAATAGTCCTTTCTTAGATACGTCTTTTACAAATATTATCTCCCAGTTTGTAACTTGTGTCTTTATTTTCTTGTCCTTTGCAGAACAGAAATTTTTTATTTTAATGAAGTTTGGCATTTCAATTCTTTCTTTCTTGGATCATTTGGTGTTGTATCTAAAAACTTATCAACAAACCCAACATAGGAGAATATCTAGATTTTCTTGGAGTTTTATAGTTTTATGTTTTTATATTTAGACCTGTAGTTCATTTTGAGTTAATTTTTGTGAAAATTGTAAGGTCTATGTCTAGATTCTCTCTCTTTTTATTTTTTACTTTTGCATGTGGATATCCAGATATTCCAGCATCACTTGTTGAAAAGTCTATCTTTTCTCCATTGCACTGCCTTTGCTCCAGTGGCAAGGCTCAGCTAACTATGCATACAGCCTAAGTGTAGGCTCTTTGCTGTATTACACTGATCTATTTGTCTGTTCCTGATAACTGCAGCTTTATAGGAAAATCTTGCAGACAGGCAATGTCAGTCTTCTGATGTTGTTCACCTTTGACATTGTGTTGGCTACTCTGGGTCTTTTGCCTCTCCATATAAACTTTAGAATTGGTTTATTGATGTCTACAAAATAACTCACTGAGATTTTGACTGGGACTTGGGGTGAATATATAGATCAAGTTGGTATGAACTAACATCTTGGCAGTATTGAGTTGAACATGGAATCTCTCTCTATTTATTTATGTTTTCTTTAATTTCTTTCATCAAAGTTGTGGTTTTCCTCACATAGCTCTTGTATGTATTTTATTAGGCTTACACCTAAATATTCTTTTTTTTTGCCAATATAAATGGTCTTGTGTTTTAAATTTCAAATCCCAATTGTTCATTACTGGCATAGAAGAAAGTGATTGACTTTTGTATATTAAATTTTAACCTTATATCCTGCAACTTTGCTAGAATCGGTTATTAGTTCCAGAAGTTTTTTATTGATTCTTTGAGATTTTCTGCACAGACAAATCATGTTATTTAAGAACAAGGACAGTTATGTCTTCCTTCTTAATCTGTATGCTTTTTCTTTCCCTCTCTTATCACATTAGTTAGGAATTCCAGTGTGAGGCTGCACAGGAGCTGCAAGAGGGGTCGCTGCTGCCTTCCTCCTGATCTCGGCAGGGAGGCTTCTAGTTTCTACCTAGTAAGTATGATTTAGCTATAGTTTTTTGGTTTTGTTTTTTTTAGATACTCTTTATCAAGTTAAGTTCCCCTCTGTTCCTAGTTTGGTGGCAGTTCTTATCATGAATGGGTTTGGATTTTGTCAAATGCATTTTCTGGGTCTCGTGATGTGATCATATGATGTTTCTTCTTTAACGTACTCACGTGATAAATTAAATTAATTGATTTTCACATGTTTAACCTGGAATAAATCCTACTTGGTGGTTATATGTAGTTCTTTTTTATATACAGTTGGATTTGATTGCTGATATTTTTGAGAATTCTAATTAACATTACTGTTCTTGAGATATATTGGTGTCTGTTATTTTCTTTTCTTATAATGTCTCTGGTTTTGGTATTTGGGTAATGTTGGCCCAAGAGAATGAGAACATTCTTTCTGTTTTTATTTTCTGGAAGACATTGTAGAGAATTGTTATAAGACCCACAGATTATCTTTCTAGATAATCAAGTTAGCAGACAAAGATGTTAAAATAACTGAAAATAGTATGCTGAAAGAAATGGAGAAAAAAGATGGAATATATTATCAGATATTTAGAGTTTCAAAAGAATCAAATGAGGACATCGCAACTGAAAAATGGTACCCCCAATTAAGTACTCTTTTATGAATTCCTTCATATAAAGAATAAAGTTCTGATACATGTTACAACACGGATAAACCTTGAAAACATTATGCTAAGTGAAATAAACCATGTACAAAAGGACAGATATTGTGTGGTTTCATTTACACCAGATATCCACAATAGGCAAATATGGAGAGGTAGAAAGTAGATTTGAGGTTGTCAAGGCTGGTGGTGATGTTGGGGAAAAAGAAGTCAGTGGACAGAGTTTCTGTTAGAGTGGGGAGAAGTTTTGGAAATAGTAGTGATGTCTGTACAGCTCTGTAAATGTGAACAACAACATTGAACTGCA
This sequence comes from Otolemur garnettii, assembly GCF_000181295.1. NCBI lineage: Eukaryota > Metazoa > Chordata > Mammalia > Primates > Galagidae > Otolemur > Otolemur garnettii. The sequence continues at coordinate 180,297 of NW_003852496.1, read as the reverse complement.
CATTTAAAAGTGATTATAATGTCAAGTTTATGTTAGCTGTCTTTGCCACTATCACAAAAAAATCAAACAAAGATAAACAGAACTACCCAAGGAACAGAATACAGGTCCAGGGATAGATTTGTTTCCTTTTCAATGGAAAAAGGAAGCCTTTTTCAGTAACTAGTACTGGGTTACTTCGACATCCATACAGAAAATAATATTCTGGACTTCTACTTCATCACACACAAAAATAAGTTCTAAAAGGATTGCACATCTAAATTTAAAAGGCAAAGTAAATATTTTAGAAGATAAGGAGAACATCTTCATGAACTTAAAGTAGGCAAAGATTTCTTAACTAGAGTAGAAGAACCCCTAACCATAAAGGACAACTTTAATAAAGTGTATTAAGGTTAAGAACTTCTGTTCTTCAAAAGACTCCATAAGAGAGTGAAAAAGGCAAGATGCAAATGTGGAGAAGATATTTTCCATTTACGTATCCAACAAAGGACTCCTGGTCTAGATTATTTTAAAAGCAAAACAAAATAATCTTATATAAGGAAAGAATAAAAAAAAAACTTGGAAAAAATAGACAAAAAACTTGAAGAGGCAATTCCCACAGAAGGACATACAAATGACCAATAAACACAGGAAAAGCTGCTTCACTTTAGTAGTCATGATGGAATTGCAAATTTAACCTCAGTGAGACAGCTACATTTTGTTAGGAAAATAGCTAAAATGGTAGAAAAAATAAGGCCACAGTACAGAATGCAGAGAAATGGAGATCCCCTCATTCCCTCAAAGTGGAGTACCTTGAAAAACGGGGAGCATCTGCTAAAGCTGGACATTTTTGTACCTGTAACCCAGGAATTCCACTGCTAGGTACATATTAAACAAAGATGTGCATGTATTGCAGTGAGAACCATATTCAAGAACCCTGTGACCCCCCTGCTTGTAATAGCCTTGACCTGGAAACTCCCCAAGAGCCCCTCAATAGCAGGATGAGTGGATGACTTGTGTTTCATCCACAGGATGAAATGCTACCCAGCAATGAGAATGAATTCAGTACGACTATGTACAGTCACAGATGTGGAGGGAGAATCTGCCAAACATCACACTCTATATAAAGGGAACACACACACATATACACACATAACAGGCAAAATTCGTTTTTTAAAAACTTTTTCCATTTTATTTTTTTAAGTTCAGTATACAAATATCCATTGTATGCCATTAACAATTATAGAATTAAAGTTAACATGACAACACAAAATATGAAATACATAGAATAATTCTTCAGAAATATATAGTATTTCTACATGGAAAACTTCTGATTATTACTGAAAATCTAAAAAGACATGTGTCTATATATGTTGCAAAATTATTATTAATGATTTTGTTATGTCTTTAGGTATTCCTTCTATTATAACTCAAATTTTCGTCTTTCAAAGGATATTGGTTTTTGCTGTGAGAAGCCAGGTTCCCCTTGGCAGATTGTATAGCTAGAAGAGTCTCTGGAGGCTTCCAGGGCTATTCCTCATCTGGGTGCTGATCACAGGTAGGTGCTCAGGGTGTGAAATTCTCTGAGCTACACTGTGACTCGTGGACTTTTCTGTACACATGAACTGTGCACTATTTCAATACTATGTTCCAAAAAGTATTTATATTTTGGTAAATGGATGATTTAAAGAAATGTATTAGGAGAATAATAGTTTAGGTTTTACAGATATGAACAAGGTCAATGAATGACCAAACTGGAAAATTTGCTTAATCTGGAGACTGTTTCCTCCCTTGCACCTCCGTTCTTGGCCATCCCAGTGGAGCCCCACACCACCTCCCTCCCCACCTCACCCTCAGGATGGCCCACACAGGCACCCTTTCCTGCTGAGGCTCAGGTGACAGCTCCTTAGGCTGGGGCTCCTTCCTGGTTCTTTCCTGGCTCCCTGGCTGGGAAGAACAGGCCTAATTTGTAGGCCAACAGCCATTTGAGGAATCTGGAATTGTTTTCACTAACAGACGAAGAAACCGAGGGTTAATGTGACTTGAATGAGGTCACAGAACTGGTTTGTTACAGAATATACTTGAATACCTTCGAAAGACCCAACACTGAGCACTTCATACCAGCTTGGAGGGTTTTAAGGAGTCTCCCAACTCTATAAGCCCTACACATATCACCGGCTGTGGCATCCAAGATTCCACCCTTTGGAGCCCTTTGGGTTTGCACATGTTTTTCTGGTCCTTTCCATTGCACTGTCCCCCTGCAGTGCCTGCCCACCACGGGGCCATGGAGGTGGTCCAAGGGAGAGCAGGCCACAGACCACAGGCCATGAGCTACCTCTGGTTGAACTGGGGCTGGCTTGTGGAGGCCAATGAACACTGTCTGTTCTTTCCCCAGTCTTTCCGACACACCCTGTTGCCATGAAGATTGCAGTGATTGGGCAGAGCCTGTTTGGCCAGGAGGTTTACTGCCACCTGAGGAAGGAGGGCCATGAAGTGGTGGGTGTGTTCACTGTGCCAGACAAGGATGGCAAGGCTGACCCCCTGGGTGAGTGAGTGGCCCCAAGCAGAGGCATGGAGGTCTGCCTACTCATGCAGAGGGATGGCATGGCTGGGGCTGGGGATGGGAGCAGAAGTGTGCTGGGTCTCCTGGTGTGTCCTGCTGGGAGGCAGCCCACTCTTCATCCCGCTCTGGGGCCTATTGACTGCTGGGTTTTTCTGGGATAAAGTGGAGATGTCTTCCCCATCTGAAATGGGGAAGGGTTTGTGTTTTGGAGAAGAGCTGTCAGGAGGCCCTACCTGGTCCCAGGCTCCCCTCTGGGCTTCTCTGACCCCAGCATCTGGACTTTGAAAGGTCACCGGGGGCCAGTGGCCTCAAAGGTGGGCCTAATCTGAGTCACTACAACAGGGCTGTTAGAACACTGAGTGCTGAGCCAGCCCTAGGAGTTTCTGATTCAGTTGAATGGGGCGGAGTCTGAGAACAAGTTCCTGGGTGATGCTGCTGCCCTCAATCCTAGGAAGAGCATAGTTTGAGAACCACGGTTCTGGGCCATAGCCTTTGAGCTGGGAATTTGAGCATGTAGGATGCAGGGCCTGGGTTTGGAGGAAGGGCCCTCCAGGGACACTGGCAACTGCTTCTCAGGCCAGATGGAGGCAGATCACTGGGCAGGAGATCAGCCCTGTACCAGCTCCAGCAACCTCTGTCCTGTGCCAGCCTGGGTCTCAGCCTTGAACCTGACCACAATGTGACCCACAACAGCCTGAGCTCATACCCAGCCTCTGAGGGCTTTGACTGGGCTCCTACTTCACCTTGAGCTCAGGTGCCCTGAAGCGGTGCTCCCCTAGTCACTGTGGACAGCTTTTACAAGTGCAGTCAGGTCTGCTCACATTAAACGTCACCCTCTCCTAAACCACCAGATGCCAAGACAGAGAAGCAGAGAGGGTCAGTCCAGCCTGGAGCCAAATACCACACCACAGGGAACGAGTGTTCACTAAGTGCCAAGGAGTGTCAGGCAAGGTGTTGGGTGGTGATGGGAGGAGGCAGCTGCCTCCTCTAAGGTGGGATTTAGAGGGAAGCTGTAGCTGGGAGCACCTGGAAGCTAGGGGCTTGGACTCAGGACTATGTGGAGGGTGACTAGGCAGGAGAAGGGCTGCAGGTTGGTCCTGGCCTCAGGGGTGTGTGTGTGTGTGTGTATGTGTATATGTGTACTGAGGCTAGTTCTATAGATACTGGAAAATGGATTCTGCTGATGTTTGGGGGGACACTTCTGCAACTGGGGTAAGGAACCCACACTGGGGAACTCCCAATATGGGAGACCCTTCTCATCCTTCTCCCCCATCCTCTTCCATCCAGTTGGGTAGCAGCTAGGAGGCAGAAGTGCAGGGACCCTCCCCTGTCACAGAGCAGTAGAGCATGGGACACAGTAATGTAGCAGTGAGTGTGGTGATGCCTCTGGAGGGGCGAGGGGAAGAGGCCAGCCACATGGGGTTGGGCAGGGACCAGGGTGAGGAGGGCACTGGGACAGCCTGGTGGTCAGAAGTGAGAACTGAGGCAGAGAAGGATCTGAAGCCTCACTCTTGGCCGGCAACCCCACTGTGTTGCCTGATGGAGCCTGGCTGGGGTGGGACAGGTGAGGAGAGGAAGCTGAGAGCCTCTTTGCTGGGAAGGCATAGGTGGCAGTGTGACGGTGGGTGGCAGAGGAGGGCTGGTTTCTCACCTGCTCTCCCATAGGCCTGGAGGCTGAGAAGGACGGTGTGCCGGTGTTCAAGTTCCCCCGGTGGCGGGCACAAGGACAGGCCCTGCCTGACGTGGTGGCAAAGTACAAGGCTCTGGGGGCCGAGCTCAATGTGCTGCCCTTCTGCAGCCAGTTCATCCCCATGGAGATCATCAGCGCCCCCCAGCATGGCTCCATCATCTACCACCCGTCTCTGCTCCCCCGGCACCGGGGGGCCTCGGCCATCAACTGGTGAGATGGGGCAAGAGCACAGGGGCTGTCTCCATATATATATCCCCCTTCATCAGTGAAAGTTGGGCATTTCTGCAGGGTCTGGGTGTGGGTGTCATCCAGGGCTTGTCCTGTGCTGCCTCGTGTCAGGCATAAAGCAGACTGGTGATGTGTCAGTGAGGGAGCTCTAGAGCATTGCACTCTGTGTTCCCACCCATGTACATGGCTTCAATGGAGAAGCCAGCATCATCAATTTCCCTCCTGCAGCTGGCACAGACAAGGCCCTGGGCAGTAACCAGGGCCAACTGTGTAGTAGGGTCCTGCTGTAACCTCCAGTGCTATTGCCACTCTCTGCAGCACCCCATGCAGAAAGAGATAAAAGTGACATTAAGGAGCACCCTAGCATGATAGTTTGAGGTGACAGAAGTACTGGAAACACAAAACTAGGTGGCATAGCAGATGGGCTGTCAGGGAGGGAAGATGTGAGCGGAGAAGAGATCAGATTTGTGGTCAGACTCTTCTGGTTGAAATTTAGGCTCCCTGACCTTTGATAACATCACTTCACTTCTCTGGACCTGGGTTGCTTTCTTCATTTGCTAAGGAAAGGAGCATGCCATACCTGTCATCAAGGTGTGAGGATTAAGTTTACATAAGGCCTAGCCTGTATCAGTAAATGTTGTTTCCCTCTCCTTCCCCTTCTGCCACTGCAGTAGTGTTGGCCCTCCTGGAGGAGAAGGGAGCCTGGTGTAGTGTGGCCACTAAGGGCTGCTCTAGGGTGTTCTCCAGACTCAAGGTCTCACTCTTTTGCTTCTAGGACCCTCATTCATGGAGATAAGAAAGGGGGGTTTACCATCTTCTGGGCGGATGATGGACTGGACACCGGGGACCTTCTGCTTCAGCAGGAGTGTGAGGTGCTCCCAGATGACACCGTGAGCTCCCTGTACAACCGCTTCCTCTTTCCTGAAGGCATCAAAGGGATGGTAAGGGCTGGGAGCTGCCATGCTGTGCCCTCTGCCCCAACACACTCCTGCCTCTGGGGCTTCTCCATCTGAGACACTTGTCCCCCAAATTTCAGGACTCTAGAGAGAGAGAGACCTCTCCCTTTAGGAGCAGGACAGACAGCATATTGTGTTAGAAGAGACTCTTTTTTTCCCCCCAGTTTTTGGCTGGGGCTGGGTTTGAACCCGCTACCTCCGGCATATGGGGCTGGTGACCTACTCCTTTGAGCCACAGGTGCCACCCAGGAGAGACTCTTGCTCACAACTGACAGAACCCAATTCAGAAGCTTAGCCAAAAGGGGGGACATTTTGGCTCATGTAATAGATAACAGTAAAGGCAAGGACCACACTTGGCTGAATTCAGAAGTTTAAGCTATGACATCCTTAGAATTATGCCTCTCTGTATCTTCACCCTTTGATTCTGCTTTTCTCTATTTGATTAACTTCATTCTTAGTCCGGCTGCCCCAGAGCACTGGTGGTTTGGATGTGGCAATACACATAACAGGAAAGTGCAAATTGGAGGAAAGTTAGTCACTGGTAGCTCAAGGCTTGTAATTCTTGATTCCAGGTGAAGAGAAACCCTCTTCCTCTTAAAATTAATGAATGATGAATCAAGGATAACTCTTGATTGGCCAGTTTTGAGCCATGTGATCACCTGAAGCCAATCACTGACTGGGTGATGGAATGCTTGGTTGCATGCTTCTGGCTGTGGGTGACTAGGGACGGAAGCTAGACAGCTGTGGTTGTGGTCTGAGCCCTCCTGGGAGATTAAGGGTGGGGCTGCCCAAAGGTAAGGATGACTGATGTTGGGGACAGTTGTAATCGACTCTGCAGCTACAAGGAAGGCCGTGGGGATTGTGTGTCTGTGGGGCTGCTAGCATCCCAGCTGGGAGTCTGGGCCAAATGATGGCCAAAGGCCAGGAATGGGGCAGGAGGATTTTCCAGGGGAATAAGCACAACAGGAAGGTGCCAATGCTCACTACAACCCAAAGCTAGCTGTCCCCTCACTTTGGCTCCAGGTTCACACTGGCTACCTTTTACTGTTCAGGTGGAATTAAGCTGTGTGCCTTTGTGTTTCCTCCCACAGAATGGCCTGCTCACAAAAGCAGTGTGCCAAGTAGGCTTGCTGGAGATGTTGCATGAGAGGCAGGGAAGGGTGTAACTTGCACACTCCATGGCAAACAACTCAGACACCTTGAGTGCTGTGCTGTTTAGTAAGGCAGCCCTGGTCACCTGGAGCCATTTAAATTCATTATAATTAAAATTGAGCTCCTATGTCTCCTTAGCTACACTCCAAGGCCCCATAACTCCACATGGGTCCTGTCAATTGTACCAGACCCGAGGACATGAACATGTCCATCCCCACGGATATTTCCTCTAGGCAGCCCTGCCTCAGCTGTTTCTGATGCCATGTCACGGCCTTGGCATCTCTGGTCTCCCTCATGGTGGCCCAAGCTCCTTGGGTCTCCTTTAGCCCCTTCCCTGATCCCTTCTGCTGCCACCCTCTTCTCTCTGATCCCAGAGAAACTACTTCCTATTTCACCCAGATCTCCAGACTTATACCTCCAAACTCACTGGGGCCCAAGGCCCATTCTCAGCAGCATGAACATGTGTGCATTACCCAGGGCTTTATAGTTCATATAATCTTCTAAGACCTTCCATACAATGCAAACCTTGTGTGATGAGGGTGGGTGTGCCCACCGTGCACGTTGGAGTGATGTCCACGCTGTTTGTTCATGACCACCCAAGCATTTCTCTTGTGCCTCTTCTATGCCAGGCAAGTGGGAGTAATCTGGGCCAGGTCCAGGCTCAGTGTGGCCCCAGGGGCTGGGAGTGAGGGAAGGTCCTTCTGAGAATGCTGATCCATGGGGTCTCCCCAGGTGCAGGCTGTGAGGCTGATTGCTGAGGGCAAAGCCCCCAGAGTCCCTCAGCCCAAGGAAGGAGCCACCTATGAGGGGATTCAGAAGAAGGAGACAGCAAAGGTGAGTGCTGGAGCCTGCCTGGGAGTGGCCTCGGGGTGCAGAGCTCTGGGGAAGCTGGGCATCATCCTGAGTGTTGTGGGTTGTAATAGTTTATAGCCCAAAGGAAGGGCAGCCCAGACCAGGGGTGCCTGAGCTATGGAGGAGGAGGCCTGGAAGGGCAGGGGGCAGAAGCCACTCCACATTCTTTTCTGTTCCTCTTTATGAGGAATGAGCAGGCAAAACCCCCAAGAGGGAGAAGAGTTAGAGGACCAGGGAGTAAAAGTAAGCCATAGTGTTAGAGTCTCCAAGCTGGTGTAAGAGAGCTCCTGTAAGCAGAGGGGGGCCTATGGGCTGTCTCTAAGAAGGGACCTACAAGGGCCCTGCAGGTGAGAAGAAGCTGTATATGGGGCTCTTGGGGCCAGGCCTGTGCTCTGGGCACTCTGTGTAGGGTCTTGGCCATCTGAAGTCTGCTGAAGTGGTTAGAGATACAGAGCCAGAGAGCACACGGGACTGGGTGCACTATCCTTGGGTCCTCAGGGTGTGAGGGGAATGAGGAGACACCAGCTAAGGACACACATCCTGCTCCCTACAGATCAACTGGGACCAGCCAGCAGAGGCCATTCATAACTGGATCCGTGGGAATGACAAGGTGCCAGGTGCCTGGACAGAGGCCTGTGGACAGGTGTGTTCACACGTAGCTAGAGTTCAGCTAGCTTTGTTGGTGTGCCCCAATGGCTGTAAAACTGTCACATGTGTTTGAACTGGTCAGTAAATGGCCACTTCCCTGACCCTTGCTCCTACCTATGGCCCAAGAGTCCTGTCTACTATCTGGTGGTTAAAGGGTAGATGTCCAGCATAGCTGGAGGCTTCTTGCAGTGATTCCGGGGTTTAACTATAGGGTTGTGAGATATTTTGAGCCTGAACCCTGGGTTTGCCTGGGCATAGCTCTGATTCTGCTGTGGCCCCAGATAGGGAGGGGCAGCATACTGGGGCCAGAGATGGCATGCACAGGCTGGATGCTAAAAATAGAGAGCCCTGGGGCTCACAGGCTCTAACAAGCACTGGGTGGGGTCGCGGGGGGGGGGCATGTGTGGCCATCTTTGTCCAAACCTTGAGGGCAACTCTATTCTCCACACAGCCCCAGACTGTCCAAACCCCTGACCCTAGCCAACTGTCCAGACTGTGACAAGTCTTCTGCCATTCTCCTTGATGCAAAGCCCTTGTCAAATGTATCTGCTGACTAAAGTGACTAGTGCTTGGTGGCATCCCTAGGACAGGTGACTTCATGCTGTGATGATTTGAACATATTTTACGCTAGTCTGTGCACCTGAGGTCTGAGGCCATGGGCCAAGGTGAATGGTCTTAGGTGCACATGGGGCTTGAGGCCCCTCTGCTACTGTGTCTGTTCCTTGGAGGCAGGGTCTTAGGGCCAAGTGGGCCTTGAGCTTGCTCTCAGGTTTTAGCTGCCCTGGCCTCTCTCTGTCTTCCTGGCCTTGCTTTTCATTTGCCATTTTCTGGTTTTCCTCCTTCCACAGAAGCTGACATTTTTCAACTCAACCCTGAATACTTCAGGTGTGGCGCCTGAGGGAGAAGCTTTGTCCATCCCAGGAGCCCATCGGCCAGGGGTAGTCACCAAAGCAGGGCTCATCCTGTTCGGGAACGATGACAGAATGGTAAGGATGCTGCTAGGGGTCCTATGCCTGTACCACAGACTCTGGATGACCCAACTGCACAGGACAACTCTGACCACTCTACAGATATGGAAACAAGACCCAGGTGGGAAAACCCTGAGCTTTGTCTGTTGGAGGCAGTTTATCCAGTGCTCCCTGCTCCCTGACAAAGCCCCCATTTCAGAGTTGGGGGCCTTGTGTGGGCAACAGGTAACCCCAAAGCAAGGAGCAACCCTCTCAGGGAGCCTGGCTTGTCGGCGTGTCTGAGCACCACAGGGTGTGGTTAGCTTCTTTCTCTAAGAATAGGTATGCCACTGCAACTTAGGATGTGTAGAACCCTTGGAGCCATGCTGACCACAAGTATTAGCAGAACTTGCAAATCAGAATAACTGCTAAAATTGATGGGGTGTTTTTGATGTGCCAGGCAATGCATTAAAGCAATTAATATGCATTAACTTCTATCTTCTCAGCAACCCTTGCTATATGTATTATACCCATTTTACAGAGGGGAAACTGAAAAGTAGAGATTTGAATAACTTGCCGAATGTCGCTCAAGCCAGTCTGTGGCAGAGCTGGGATTCAAACCCTAAAACTCTGGCTCCAAGGCCCTGACACTGGCTCTTTGGCCATGGTAGCCCACTGTTAACTTGTGCTATTACCTCTACTTACGTAAGAAGCTGGGGCAGGGAGAAGGGCAGGTAGGGATCTTCTAGCACTCATGGAGCTTTGATAAATCCTACAGATGCTGTATTCTGGTCACAGTGGTGTGTACAGGCAGGTGGAGGGTGTCGTGGCTGTGCCTGACCTGGCCTTCTCTCACTCTTGGTGCCTACCCTCCATTGAGGCCACCATTTATGTCTATGACTAATAGTGGTTTAGATATCCATTATTCTCCTGCAGTTACAAGAGAATTTTGGTCTGAGGACAGGTTCCCTAGAAGCAAGGCCTGGGATGGGAGTTCTTCTGTGCATGGTTTACTCAGGGAATGGATGCTCTTAGAAAATCGTGCAGGGCAGTGAGAGAGCAGGCTGCACAGAGGAAATGGTAAAGGACCAGGAGAAGTCCAGCCTATGTCTCTCCCAGGGCTGGCTCAGGACTATGACGCACTGGCCCTGCCTGTCTCCACCTAAGTCAGTTTTTGGTTTCAGCTGCCCCTGGGATGGGATGGAAGGGGAGACATTGGTTCTCAGCTCTCCATGCTCAGAAGGAGGGAGACATTCAGGCCCCTGGTGTGAGAGGAGGGGGCTCTGGCCAGATCAAAGCCACCATCTGCATCTGCCAGGAGACCCACGGGGCAGCAGGGCAGGGGAAGCAGTTTGGTAGAGACCCTAGGCTGAAGGATCTCTCAGGAACTTTGGGGCCTGGCAGGACTTTAGCTCCTGGAAAGCTCCAGAATGTCCTCCAGAGGCAGTGGGGTAGGGGCTGGGCTGGAAAGTTGGCTCCAGCTGTATTGGAGCGAGTCTAGAGTGTGTGGCATGTGTGGAGCTGCCTAGCCATGGCTTCAGCTGCAGCTCTTTCCCCATGTGCTTTTTTCTGCCCACTAACAAGGACATTTGTTGAATAAGCACTTAGAAGTAAGCAGGCCCCAGACAACTCACACATGTCACATGTTATTAAACTCAGAAAATGCCCATGTTGACCACAGTCAGTAAATGCAGGGCGGACATGGGAACCACATTCTGTGGTGGTCACAGCCATATCAGGCACCCAGAATCACAGTGATTGGTGGTGGACTCTGGGTGTGTTAGGGACCAATCTGCAGCGTCGTCCCTGGGGTTGCAGACTCTAGTGCATGCCAGATTCTGTTTTGCATTCTCTCCTCTTTCCACCTCTGAGTCCCAGCCAGGCATCTGATGATGCTCTCCAGATGTTTCCACAGGACTCCGGGAGCTATTGGTTGATTGTGTGTTTAGTTGTTTTCCCAGTTGGTTTTTAATGTGGTGCTTCAATTATGTTTTCTGAATTCTTTTATAGAAGTAATAAAGTCATAAAGTAATAAAGTCATAGCACTCACAGAGGAAGGGAGAGTGTGTGGGGTGAGTGACAGGCAAATTGAGAGTGAGGTGGGTAGGAATACCACAGCTTCCTGTGTCCCTAGAATAGTGGCTACTCTGAACTCCCTCCTTGTCATTAACCTGGGACTCCCTGTGCCCTCCTTGTTGTGAGGGTTGGGGATGAGTGTGGCACAGCACCCCACGTGGAACCACTCTCATCTGACCACAGGAACTGTGAAATCCTTCCTTTTGCAGTTGCTGGTGAAAAACATCCAGCTGGAGGATGGCAAGATGATCTTGGCCTCAAACTTCTTCAAGGGAGCAGACAGCAGTGCCCTTGAGCTGATGGAGGAGGAGCTGGCCACTGCAGAAGCTGTGCGGGTAAGAGGCCACCTTCAGAAGGGCTGCCGCCCAGTTGGGTAGTTTGTACACTGCACATGTGATTTGCACATTTCACTTACTGGAGTTGGGCTATGCCTACCTTCTGTGGGGTGTGCATGCTGGCCCAGTGCTGGGGTTGGTTCTGTTCTGTCTTGGGCTTTCTTTTTTTCTTTTTTTCTTTTTTTTTTTTTTGAGACGGAGCCTCAAGCTATCCCCCCTGGGTAGAGTGCCATGGCATCACGCTCACAGCAACCTCCAACTCCTGAGCTCAAGCGAGTCTCCTGCCTCAGCCTCCCAAGTAGCTGGGACTACAGGCGCCCACCACAACGCCTGGCTATGTTTTGGTTGCAGCCGTCATTGTTGTTTGGTGGGTCCGGGCTGGGGATTCAAACCCACCACCTTAGGTGTATGTGGCTGGCGCCTTAGCCGCTTGAGCCACAGGTGCCGAGCCGTGTCTTGGGCTCTCTGATGTCCTCTTGCCCCTCCTTCATCTGCAAATGGGGACTGGGGGTTGGGCTGGCTAAGTCTGATTCTTTTAGGGACTCATTGTCATGGTGAACAAATGAAACAAAAGTCCCTGGAATATTTGAAAGAATCAGGTGCCAAGCCTACACCCCTGGGATGAGGATGTATGCCCTGGGACCTCACAGAAAGGCAGCTTGAGAGGGGTGACCCAGGGGCCCATCAGACAGACCTGGCTCTAGTCCAGCTTTGCCTGCGTGATGTCAAGGGTGCTTGTTTCTCTGAGACTCAGTCTTCTCATTCTGAAGTTTTGTCAGTGGTGACTTCCCAGAACTTGTTTCTGCCCCTTTCTGTCTCCCTTTCCCTGGAAATCATGCATGGATAGTGAGCCTTATTGGATGGATGATGTTGGGTGGGTTTCCAGCCATTCAGTCCTTCAATCATATGTTCAACTACTTAGGAAATACGTACTGAGCCCCCACCAAATGCCAGGTTACCTTCTTATGGGGAAGACAGCCTATACACTGCTAAGGAAATGAATAAAATGATTTCTAGAAGTGCCATAAGTAAAACAATGGGGTAGTAGGAAGGAGGATCCTTGGGTGTGGGGGTTAACTCTATGAGGAGAGTCAGGGACAGCCTCCCTGAGGAGGGCCTTTGGACTGAGCCCAGGTAGAGAGAAACGATCTGGGGAAGACCTTCCAGACAGAATGTGCAGCAAGTGCTAAGGCCCTGGACAGGGGAGGGACTGTGGCAAGGGACAGAACTGGAGCCTGGGGAGCGAGAGGTATTCTGGGAGGCGGGTAAGAGTCAGTAGGTGACCCTGGGGCTGTCCCAGGAGCAAAGGGAAGAACTCAGCAAGGGGTGGCCATGAGGTCCTTGCATGGTGCAATGGGCACAGAGAGCCAGCAACTTACTTATGTGAGAGCCAGACACTTTGAATGTCTTCACCACAAGCTCCTATTTGCTCCAAAACTATTCCTGGAGCCTCTGTCCTGGCTTTGACTCTGTGCCTGCACTGGGGTCACAGATCCAGCTGGACTGACAGCTCTTCTGGATAAGGTGTCTACGTCTGCTTGTACACACAGGACTGAGCCACAAAATACTGCCTTTAAATAGCTCAACTGAGTCCTATATCTGAAACAAGCAGCAAACCCTGCCTTGGTGAATGTTGCTGCTGGTGGAGCTGGTGGAGGAGCAGACACATGGGAGAGGGTTTAGTTAGTAACTGGCATGGATTAGGAGCTCAGTATACTTTGGCAATGAGTCCCAGAGTCATTATGAGAAAAGCAGATACTTCTGGAGTGTATACACAAGCAGAGTGCAAAATGCTTTAGGGTTAGGAACATACTTGCTTATTATGACAGCGCTGTGAAGTAGGTGCCACTATTACCATGTCCCAGCCAAGGCCTGAGGGAAGCCACGGCTAAGCGGGCAGTGTAGTGTTGGAGCCCAGGGGTCAGGTGAACCTCACTCCCACCTACTGCGCTGTGCGGCCCCCATGGGCATCACTAGGGTGACTGCTGTCCTGCCTCTTGCTCAGAGCTGGGCTTGGCTTCCAGGACTGCCACAGGGGCAGAGAGCAGATGGCCAGGATGAGGAGAGGCTGGTGTGGGCCTGTCCTGCTCCCTAGCATTGGGGCAGAGGGTCTAGCCTGTGGTCATTCAGCAGAATTTGCTAAGTGCCCCGTACGGACCTGGCAATGGGCAGCGACCCACCCTCCTGCACCTCTGAGCTGAGGCCAAGCAGGGTGCTGCACATGGCACAGAGGCCACGTGGGGATTCCTCATGCAGCTATCAGACAAGGAAACAAGCACTGCGTGGCTGCCTGCATGTCCACAGTTTGTCAAGCTGGGCAGGTATCTGAATGAGTCCTGTGTAGCTTTGAAGTGCCTGTGTCCACCGCATGGCCTCTTTGAGGTTCTGCTTTCCATAGGGCCATATGTGTCGGAAGCACTGTCCATTGGTGGAGGACCAGTGGCCCCTGGCTATGTGAGTCTGAGGAGGGCAACCCTCCCAGTGAATGGTCAGTGGAGGTTTCAAGGGAGATGAAGCAGCAGCTGGTCCTTGAAGGAGGCCCAGGATGGAAACACGTGCTGGGGGTCAGGGGAGGTTATTGCCCATAGTTACAAGGCTAGTGGAGGCCTGGAGGGACAGGGAGCAGGTGTGTACATGGGTGAGTGGCTCAGCCTAGCCCTGCAGTCACCCTGAGGACAAGAAGGGCAGGTCTGTGACACTTCTCCATGGAAGAAAGGAAAGAGCCAGGGAGAGCTGGGGCTCAGGGTTGGGGGCTGAGATTGGCCTCTTGGGTCCACTGCCTGGCCTCACCCTTATCTGGCCCAATAACTAGTGTTCACAGAGAGTAGGGACGTGGCCTGTTGTCACTGGGGCTCTTCTTACTCCTGGTAGGAGCCTGTCCAGAGGCCAGTTGTCTTATCTTGACCCCTTGGACAGCCTTGCTGGGCAACTGGGTAGGTGCTGACCACTCATGTCTATGAGGCCACTGGCTAGGCACTGCTGCTACCCTAAACGTGTGCCAGGACAGAGGAGCGTAGACCAGGAGCCAGGTTTCCTGAGCCCATCAGGGAGCCTCGTGCTCCCTCAGATCCATCCCCTAAGCTGTGCTAGTGTTATCCTGGGGACACAAAACCCGGTCACTCACACCACAGCAAGGCCAGGCATGGGCTGGGGGCTCACGTGCAGCTGGGCCCTGCCTTCCTGGTCCCCAGTCACACCCATTCTCCTCCAGCAGGACTGCTGTGGGGACCCCAGAGAATCTGGGGGTTGAGCTGGGGTAGCTGTGAGGACAGCAGCCAGGCACAGAGTGGCAGGTTCTACCCCAGGAGGCAGTCACTCCAGGACCAGAAAGACCCTGGGAAAGGGCAGACCTTGCAGGACAGAGAGGCCCAACCAGATCCTAGGCATCTGGGAGCACATCTGAGAATACTGTTGGGGGCAGCTGGCTCCCCTAAGCTGTCCTCTCACTGGGCCTTGCTTTTCAGAGCATTTGGCAGCGGATCCTCCCCAATGTCCTGGAGGTTGAAGATTCCACTGATTTCTTCAAGTCCGGGGCTGCGTCTGTGGATGTAGTGAGGTAAGATCAGGAGAGGAGGGATCTTGTCTCTCTGGACCTGTGTTGCAAATCCCCACAAGACTGAGCAGCAGGAGACAACTGCTATTGGTTATGCTCATGGACTGTGTAGACTGGGACTCTGGAAGGGCTGAGTGTGCAGGGCCGTGTGTGCAGGGCTATGTGTGCAGGGCTGTGTGTACAGGGCCAAGTATACAGCAGGGTTATGTGTACAGGGCCATATGTCCATATGTCCAAGACTGAGCAGCAGGAGACAACTGCTATTGGTTATGCTCATGGACTGTGTAGACTGGGACTCTGGAATGGCTGGGTGTGCAGGGCCGTGTGTGCAGGGCTATGTGTACAGGGCTGGGTGTGCAGGGCCGTGTGTGCAGGGTTATGTGTACAGGGCCATATGTCCATATGTCCAAGACTGAGCAGCAGGAGACAACTGCTATTGGTTATGCTCACGGACTGTGTAGACTGGGACTCTGGAATGGCTGGGTGTGCAGGGCTGGGTGTGCAGGGCCATACGTGTAGGCCTGTGTGTGTAGCAGGGCCATGTGTGCAGGGCTGTGTGTGGAGGGCTAAGTGTGCAGGGCTGAGTGTGCAGCAGGGCCATGTGTGCAGGGCTGAATTTGCAGCAAGACCATGTGTGCAGGGCTATATGTGCAGGGCCAAGTGTGCAGCAGGGCCACATGGGCAGGTCTGAGTGTGCAGGGCTGTGTGTTCAGGACTGAGTGTGCAGGCTTCAGAGCAGGCATGGGTGTTTGTGAGGGTGCAGCTTCATGCAGTCTATCCTAAGAATGTGGGAGGGGTCAAGGCAGAGGAGCAGCTCTGGGATCATGAGATGAACTGGGGCTATACACTGTGCCAGCTACTTTTGGCTACATAACAAATCACCCCAAGGCACTGTGATTTAAACCCACACCATTTCTCTGGCTCATTCACAGTTCTATGGATGACAGTCTTCATTGGGCTCAGCTAATTTGGGTCAGGCTCAGTGGCTCTCAGTAGGGCTCATGTGAGTGTCTGTGGGAGTTGCCAGTCAGCTGGGGCTGGCTGGTCTAGGGTAGCCCCTTCACTAGCCATCCCAGGCGTGCTCCTGTGGTGGCAGCTGAAGTGCGGGTTGAGAGCAGGAGTTTGAGGTTGTTGTGAGCTGTGACAACATGGTGCTCTACCCAGGGTGACAGCTTGAGACTCTGTCTCAAAAAAAAAAAGAAAAAACAATTGGAATTTTAATAGAGATGGCATTGAAATTATAGATCTCTTTGGGTAGTGTTGTTATCTATTTTTTTTTTTTTTTTTTTTCAGTTTTTTGCCGGGGACTGGGTTTGAACCTGCCATCTCTGGCATATGGGGCCGGTGCCTTACTCCTTTGAGCCACAGGCGCCACCCAGTGTTGTTATCTTAACAATATTAACTCTCTCAGCCCATTCATGGATGCCTTTCCATTTATTTAGGTCTTCTATAATTTCTTTCAGCAATGTTTTGTAGTTTTCAGTGTACAGCTCCATTGCCTCCTTGGTTAAATTTCTTCCTGTTTTATTCTTTTTGATGCATTGTAAGTGAAATTGTTGTATTAATTTTCTTTTGGGGCTTTTCATTGTTAATGTGGAGAACTACAATGAATTTTTGCACATGGTTTTATATTCAGTAACTTTGTCAAATTCCTTTATTAGTTCTGGACATTTTCTGTGTGTATGTGGAACATTTAAAGATCATGTCGTCTGTGAAGGGATGATTTTACTTCTTCCTTCACAATTTGGATAGCCTTAATTTCTTTCTTCCCTAATTTCTCTGACTGGAGCTTCCAGTATAGTAGTCCCTTCTATCTGTGGGTTGCTTTCTGTGACTTCAGCTACCTATGGTTAACCATGGTCTGAAAATATTAAGTGGAAAATCCAAGAAATAAACAATTCATATCTCTTAAATTGCATAACATTCTGAGTAGTGTGATGAAATCTCTTGCTGTTCTTCACCGTCCCACCTGGAACACAAATAATCCCTTTGTCCAGTGTATCCATGCTGTGCACACTAGCCACCCATCAATCCCTTAGTAGTACTGGATGATCAGATCAAAAAAACACAATATATACAAATGGTACCAGATTTACAGTGGTTTGGCTTCATTTTTCAACTTTGCCCAGGTGCAAAATTGATACTTCAATACCATACAACCATTGTTTTTTACTTTCACTACAGTATCCAGTAAATTGCATGAGATATTCAACATGTCATACAACAGGCTTTGTGTTAGATGAGTTTGCCCAATTGTAGGCTAATGTAAGTGTTATGAGCAGGGTTAAGGTAGGCTCAGCTCAGTTCTCATGTTTAGTATGTTAGATGTATTAAATGCAAAATTAACAAACCTACAGAGAAAGGTTTTCAGTCTTTCACCACTGAGTATGTTAGGTGTGGGTTTCCCATACGTGATCTTTCTTATATTGAAGATATTCTCTTTTATTCTCAGTTTATTGAGTGATTTTTAGTTATGAAAAGATATTGAATTTTGTCAAATACTTTTTCTGCACTAATTGTCATGTGTTTTTTCTCTTTATTTTATTAACATGGTGTAGTTCATTTATTGCTTATTATAGGTAAACTATCCTTGTGTTCTGAGAATTAATCCCACTTGGTCATGGTTTATAATCTTTTTAGTATGCTGCTGAAATCAGTTTGCTAGTATTTTGTTGAGGATTTTTGCACCCATGTTCATAAGGGAAATTGGGCTATGGTTTTCTTTTGTTGTGCCATCTTTGTCTGACTTCTTGAGTATCAGGATAATACTGCCCTCCTAGACTGAATTGGGAAGTATTCTTTTCAATTTTTAGAAGAGTTGAGAAAAATTGATATTAATTCTCCCTTAAAGGTCACATAAAATTCACCAATGGAACCATCTGTTCTGTGTATTTCTTTTTTCATTGAAAATATTTTTTTTAATTAAATCAAATACACGTCGATCATGAACGGGCCAAGCATGGTGGTTCACATCTATAACCCCAGCTCTGTGGGAGGCCAAGGCAGGTGGATTGCCTTAGCTCACAGGTTTGAGATCAGCCTCAGCCAAAGAGAGATCCCATCTCTAAAAACAGCTGGTGGTTGTAGGCACCTGTGTCCCAGCTATTTGGGAGGCTGAGGCAAGAGAATCATTTTAAGCCCAAGAGTTTGAGGTTGTTCTGAGCTATGATACCACTGCATTCTACTGGGAGTGACAAAGTAAGACTCTGCCTCAAAAAAAGAAGATTTTGATTACTGATTCAATTTTCTTACTATATTATCTATTAAAATTATATATTTCTCTATGAGTCAATTTTGGTAGTTTTTATATTTCTATAAATTTGGTCATTTCATCTAGGTTATGGAATTTATACGCATATAATTCATCATATGTTATGACTTTTTATTTCTGTAAAATCAAGGGTAGTATCTCCCTTTAATCTCTGATTCTAGTAATTTGAGCCATTTCTTTTTTCTTCAATCAAGCTAAAGATTTGTTAATTTCATTGATATTTTCAAGGCATCTAATTTTGGTTTTGTTGATTTTCTGTATTGCTTTTCTACTCTATTTCATTTATCTTTGTTCTAATCTTAATTATTTTCTTCCTTCTGCTAGGTTTGGGTTTAAATTGATTTCTTTTTCTAGTTCTGTAAGGGATACAGTTAAGATACTGATTTGTGGTCTTTATACTTGTCTAATATAAATATTCATACCTATAAATTTCTCTCTTCATATTAGTTTCTGGGTAACTCATAAGTTTTGGTACGTTATGTTTTTGTTTTTCTCTGACTGAAGGTATTTTCTAGTTTCCCTTGTAATTTCTTCTTTGGCTTCTTAATTGTTTAAGAGTCTGCTATTTGATTTCCTCATACTGTGATTTTCCCCCAATTTTTCTTTTGTTATGGATTCCTAGTTTCATTCTATTGTAATCAGAAAAGATACATTATAAGATGTCAAACTTTTAAAATCCACTAAAATTTATCCTGTAGCCTAATGAATGGTTTATCTTGGAAAACATTCCACGTGCCATTGAGAAGAATGTGCATTCAGCTCGTCTGGAGTAGTGTTTTGGATAAGTGTGACTGGTTTATAGATTTATTCAAGTGTTTTATTCCTTTATTTATCTTCTGTCTGGTTGTTTTATCCATTAGTGAAAGTTGAGCATCTAAGTCTCCAACTACTATTGCAGAAATATTTGTTTCTCCCTTCAATTTCTGTCAATTTTTGTTTCATATATTTTGGGGCTATGTTAGGTGTCTATGTGCTTGTAATTGTTACATATTCTTGCTGCATCAAACCTTTTATCAATATAATGTCCTTTTTTGTCTCTTATAACCTAATTTGAATTAAAATCTAGTTTGTCTGACAATAATGCAGCCAACCCATCTTGCCTTTGGCTGCTGTTTGCTTAGAATATCTTTTTTATCCTTTTATTTCCAATCTCTTTGTGTTCTTATATCTAAAGTGCATCTCTTTTTTTTTTTTTTTTGAGACAGAGCCTCAAGCTGTCCCCCTGGGTAGAGTGCCGTGGCATTACAGCTCACAGCAACCTCCAACTCCTGGGCTCAAGCGAGTCTCCTGCCTCCGCCTCCCAAGTAGCTGGGACCACAGGCGCCCGCCACAACGCCTGGCTATTTTTTGGTTGCAGCCGTCATTGTTGTTTGGTGGGTCCGGGCTGGGGATTCGAACCCGACACCTTAGGTGTACGTGGCTGGCGCCTTAGCCGGTTGAGCTATAGGCGCCGAGCCTAAAGTGCATCTCTTAAAGCATATGGATGGATACTTGTTTTTATCTGGTCATTCAACTTGTGTGCCCCCAAAGGAGAGTTTAGTTCATTTCTATTTAACTTAATTACTGATAAAGAAGGATCTACTTCTACGAATTATCTATTTATTTCTTATATGTTTTTGTTTCTCAATTTTTATGCTGCCTTTTTTTAGAATTTCGTAATTTTTTTTTTGTAGTGCATCACTTTGATTTCTTTCTTTTTTTGTTAATTATTTTTTTCTTTTGTTACTTCTTGGTTGTTAACTTGAAATTAGCATCTGAAACTTATACAACCTAGTTAGAATATACCAACGTGGTTTCTATAGTATACAAATACTCTAAGCCTACATATCTCTCTGTCCCTTCCTCTTTATATTGTCACTGTCACAGTTTATAGCTTTACACATTATATATCCATTAATGTAGAATTTAAATTATTGTTTTATGAATTTTTTATTATATCCTGTGGGAACAGGAGAAACATTACAAACTATATCAAAAGTACAATAATACAGACTTTCACATTTGCCTATGTCTTTACTTTTACCCATGTTCCTTATTTTTGATTATGTCTTCAACTTCTAGGGTTCTTTCATTTCAGCATAAAAGACTCCTTTTAACATTTCTTAAAGGACAATTCTACCTGTAATGAACTCTCTCAGTTTTTGTTTATTTATAAATGTCTTAATTTCTCATTCATTCTTGAAAGGTAGTATTGATGGTTGCCATCAAGAATAGAATTCTTGGGCAGCACCTGTGGTTCACTGGGTAGGGTGTCGGCCCCATATTCCGAGGCTGGTGGGTTCAAACCCGGCCGAGGCCAAACTGCAACAAAAAAATAGCTGGGTGTTGTGGAGGGCACCTGTGGTCCCAGCTGCTCAGGAGACTGAGGCAAGAGAATTGCCTAAGTCCAGGAGTTGGAGGTTGCTGTGAGCTATGGTACCATAGCACTCTATGGAGGGTGACAAAGTGAGACTCTGTCTTTAAAAAAAAAAATAGAATTCTTGGTTGCTATCATTTCCTCCCCACCCAAACTTTAAATGTGTCATCCCATTGCCTTCTGGCCTCTATGTTTTTTAGTGAAAATCAGCTTTTAGTCATATCTAAGATCTTTTGCAAGTAATGAGCCACTTTTCTCTTGTCACTTCAGTGATTTTTTTTGCCTCTGGTTTTTTTTCTTTTTTTCTTTTTTTTTGTCTCTGGTTTTAACAAGTTGGGTATACTGTATTTTGATGTGGAACTCGTTGAGGGTATCTTGTTTGGAGTTCATTTAGCTTCTTAGATGTGTATATTTATTTGTTCCTCAGATTTTGGAACTTTTTGGCCTGATTTCTTCAAATATTTTTTCTGTCTTTTTCTTCTCTGCAACTCCTCTAATGAATATATGTTGGTCTATTTCCTGGTATCTTACAGGTCCTTGGGCTCTGCTCAATTTTTTTCATTCTTTTTTCTTTCTGTTCCTCAGATTTGATGATTTCAAATGTGCAGATATTCTCTTTGAATACTCACATCTACTGTTGAACTTCTCTACTTATTGCACTTGATAGCTCAAGAATTTCCATTTGCTTCCTCCTCCTCCTTCTTCTTCCTTTTCATTGAGTGTACAAAAAATTAGATTATATTGATTGCATTTGTTAGATAAAGTCCCTCTTATAATTATGTCCTGCCCCCATCCCCTAGCCTCCTCCCCTCTCCCCACTTGATCATTTCCCCTACTCCTCCCTTGTATTACATCATCTACTGCCTTCATATTTGAATTGAGTACATTGGATTCTTGCTTCTCCATTCTTATGATGCTTTACTAAGAAAAATGTGTTCCATCTCCATTCAGGTTAATAAAAAAGATGTAAAGTCTCCATCTTTTTTAGTGGCTAAATAATATTCCATGTATACATATACCACAACTTGTTAATCCATTCTGGGTTGGTGGACATCTAAGCTGTTTCCACATTTTGGCAATTGTAAATTGAGCTTTGATAAATAGTCTAGTGCAAATGTCCTTATGATAAAAGGACTTTTTTTCTTCTGGGTAGATGGCTAGATTGCAGGATCACATTGGAGGTCTAGTTTGAGTTCTTGGAGGATTCTCCATACTTCCTTCCAAAAAGGTTGTATTAGTTTGCAGCCCTGCCAGCAGTGTAAAAGTGTTCCCATCTCTCCATATCCACAATAACAGCTGTAGTTTTGAGACTTTGTGATGTGGGCCATTCTCATTGTGGTTAAGTGAAATCTCAGTATAGTTTTGATTGCACTGAGACATAAGTTATGTCTTGTAGATGGCTTTGATCAGATTCTGAAATGTGCCACCTATTCCCATACTCTTCAGTGTTCTAATTAGAAAAGGATGCTGAATTTTATCAAATGCTTTTTATGCATCTATTGAGAGGATCACATGGTCTTTGTTTTTGCTTCTGTTGATATGGTCAATTACATTTATGGATTTGCTTATGTTAAACCAGGCTTGCATCCCTGAGATGAAACCTTCTTGATCATTATGAATGACTTTTTTAATGTGTAATTGTAATATTGGCTAGGATTTTATTGAGAATTTTTGCATCTATGTTGATTAGTGAAATTGGTCTGAAGTTCTCCTTTTTATTTGGGTCTTTTCCTGGTTTGGTGTAGTATAGACTACCTTTGGTATTAAAGTAATGTTTGCTATGTGGAATATGTTGGGGAAGATTTCTTCCTTCTCAGTGTTTTGGAATAATTTCTGCAGTATGGGTATAAGCTCTTCTTTGAAGGTTTGATAGAATTCTGGTGTGAAACCATCTGGACGAGGGATTTTTGTTTTTTTTTTTTTGGCTGGGATATTTTTTATTGTTTCTTTGATCTCAGTTCTTAAAATCAGTCTGTTCAAGAGATCTATTTCTTCTTGATTAAGTCTAGGGAAGGGGTGTGATTCCAGGTATTGATCCTTTTCTTTCACATTGTCCAATTTCAGGGCACAAAGTTTCTTGTAGTGCTCAGCAGCAATCTCTTATATCTCTGGGGCATCTGTTGTTACTTTGCCTTTATTTTTTCTTATTGAGGTTATTAGAAATTTTACTTTTCTATTTCTAGTTAATCTAGCCAAAGGTTTATTGATTTCATTAATTTTTTTTTGAAAACCCAACTTTTTGTTTTGTTAATTTCCTGAATGATTCTTTTGTTTTCAATTTCATTAATCTCTGATTTAATTTTGGTTATTTCTATTTTTCTGCTGGGTTTGGAATTCGATTTTTCTTCTTTTTCCAAATCTGTAAGATGCTTCATGAGTTTGTTGCTGCACTCTCTTTCTGTTTTTCGAATGTAGGCATCTAATGTGATAAATTTCCCTCTTAAGACTGTTTTTGTTATATCCCACAGGTTTTGGTAACTTATGTCTTTATTATTTTTATGTTTGAGGAATTTAATGATTTCTTCTTTTATCTCTTCCTGTACCCAGTTGTCATTCAGCATAAGGCTGTTTGATTTGCAAGTCTTTGTGTGGTGATGAACATTTTTGTTGGAGTTGAGTTCCACCTTTATTACATTGTGGTCTGAGAAGATAGAAGGTATAATTTTTATTGTTTTAATTTTGCTCAGCTTTGATTTGTACCCTAGGATATGGTTGATTTTGGAGTATGTACCATGGGCTGATGAGAAAAATGTATATTTCTTAGCTTTGGGATGGCATGTTCCGTATATGTCTATTAATCTCATTTGTTCTAGGGTCACATTTAAGTTCTTTATATATTTGTTTAGTTTCTGTTTAGAGGATCTGTCCAGTTCTGTCAGAGGAGTGATAAAGTCCTCAACTATTATGGTGTTATAGAATATCATATTGCTCAGACCCATCAAGATCTGTCTCATAAATCTGGGAACATTTAAATTGGGTGCATAAATATTTAAAATTGAAATCTTTTTTTGTTATATTGTTCCTTTGACCAGTAAAAAGTGTCCATCTTTGTCTCTTAACTTTAGTTGCTTTAAATTTGCTTGTCTGAAAATAGGATTGCAACCCCTCCTTTCTTCTGATTTCCATTTGCCTGAAATATTGTTTTCCATCGGTCAACCCTGAGTCTTGATTTGTCTTTCAGAGTTAGATGTGTTTCCTGGAGATGGCATATGGATGGCTTCTGCTGTTTTATCCAATCAGCCAGCCTTTGCCTCTTCAGTGGTGAATTCAGTCCATTGACATTTATCCAGAGAATTGATAAGTGGGGTGGAGTTCTATTTATCATATTTTGTGAAAGTTCATTGTGTAGTTTTATCCTTTGTGCCACTGTGGAAGCTATGTTTTGACCTTTAGCTTCTGGGTGTTTACTTTCTGGTGTTACATTGTGATGGACAGTGTTGAGAATAGGTCTAAGTATTTCCTATAGAGCTGGTCTGGTTGTGGTAAATTTCCTCAGTGCTTGTATATACACAAGAATTGATTTCTCCATCAATTTTAAAACTTAGTTCAGCAGAATACAGAATTCTGGGCTGAAAATTGTTTTGTTCAATAACGTTGAAGGTGGATGACCATGCTCTTCTGGCTTGGAAGGTTTCAGATGAAAAGTCTTCTGTCATCTTAATGGTAGGTCAGTTGGTACTTACTTCTGGCTGCTTGCAGAATTTTTTATTTCTTCTTGACTTTGGACAGGTTTATTACAATGTGTCTTGGAGAGGGTCTATTTGAGTTGAGATGACCGGAGTTTTGATATCCATCTGAAAGGAGTGTGTTGGGGTCTTTAGTAAAACTTGGGAAGTTTTCATTTATGACAGTCTCCAGTAGGGCTTCCATTCCTTTGGGACAATCTTCTTCCCTTTCAGGAATCCCTATTATTTGCATGTTAGAATGCTTCATGGAGTCTCGTAGTCCTCTAAGCTCCTATTTTGCTTTCTCTCTCTTCTTTTCTGACTCTGTAACTACCTGGGTTAACTCAAAAACTTTATCCTCTACCTCTGAGGTTCTTTTTTCTCCATAGTCTAACCTATTTTTGATACTTTCTGCTGCACTTGTATATTCCCTGATTGTCTCCTTCATTTCCTTCAGCTGCACCATATCCTTTCTATATTGTACATATTTCTCATCCAACTTTTGGTTCTGTCTTTCTGTTTTCTTGTCCATTCCTTTTATTATCTTTATTATCCATATTGTAAATTCTCTTTCTGTCAAGTCCATTAATTATTTAGGGGTGGAATCTTCTGCAATAGCTGCCTCATGGTCTTTTGGGGTCTCTTTGGGTCTCTTGTTTGGTTTTTCATGTTGCCTGAATTTTTCTGTTGGTTCCTCCTCATGTGCTCTTTCTTCTGGTTCACCTCTTTGTACTCCTTTTTCCTTCTCACTGCCTCCTTTGTTTTAAACAGAAGTCCTTACTCTTGATGACAGTATATTGCAATATGTCACCAGGACTCCAGGTAGCACTGTGGATTTTTTAGGAGACAGAGAACACGGTAGCAACCTCTATGGTCCTTATTCCAAACTTATTGCCTCTGGTGATAACCTGATTGTTTCTTCAGCATTCAGACCCTGCCAAGTTGGGATCTTAAAGCTCACAAGAATCCTTCAGAGGCAGATTTCACAGTGCCCCCTGACTCCAGTTCCCATGGGGTGTGGGAGTCCCTCAGCATGTCCCATGAGTGGAGTTCTTATCTGGGCAAGTGGAATTAAGATGGCCGTGCTTTATGCCCCTGCTAAGACCTCCTCATGACCTTCCCACAATGGCAACCCCCTGGTTGTCAATACCTTCTCAGTATTGCTGCTTCATCAGCCACCAAACCAATGGCAAATCCACTCCAACCAGCATTCAAATCTAGTTGCTGTATACTGTTCAAGTCCACTTACTTTTCCAAGCATTCCACTCAAAGTGCAGCTTCTCCCAACAACTGAAAACTTTAGAAAGGCTTCCTCCCAAACTGGACTTCTGTATGAGGCCAGCTGGTTGCAATCACTTGCATAATTCATCAAATTTCCACCACTCTGGATAATATGATGTATCCAGCTTACCACCTCCTCACTGTGCTCCCTGAGCTATGACTCTGGGTAAGGTCCCTGTGCTAGGTATAGTTGAGTTCTCTCTCTTTCCCCAGTCATTCTAGGAGAGCTCAGCTGAACAATCCTTCTGGTCTGCCATCTTGCTCTGCTCCCTCCTCCATTTGGTTTCTTATTATAGCTTCTATCTTTTTATTGATAATCTCATTTTGTTTATACATAATTTTCTTGATTTCCTTTAGATCTTTATTGATGTTTTTCTTTTGCTCACTGATTATATTTAAGACAGTTGATGTACATCTTTGACTAATAATTTCAATATCTGTTCTTCCTCAGAGATACCTTCTTTCAAATTCTTTTTAGCCTGCAATATGGCCTCTTATTTATTTCATATATTTTGTAATTTTTGTTAATAACTGGACATTTTGAGTGTTATGTTGTAGTAATTGTGTAATCTCCCCCACTCCTCAGGAATTGCTGTACCTTACTTACTTTTCCAAGGCTTATATTCCTTCTTGTGTATGGCCACTGAAGTTTCTGTTCCATTGTTCTTGCAGTCAGCCACTGTTCTGACAAAAGATTTTCTTAAATGTCTCAATCCCAAAATGAAGGGAAAGTATTTCTTCTTTAAACCTCCTGGAATGTATTTCAGCCTGCGAGGGTTGAAACAGTTGCTACCAGCCTTTGTGATGACCTTTCAGCAATCAAAAGCAACATCACAGCTTACAATACAATCCTGATACTAGGAAGACAAGATCCTTATAGTTCACCCTGGCTTCTGTAAGCTGCTTCTGGAAGATGGCCCATTGCCCCCCAGCTTCCTACTGCAGGGAGAGGGATAGTAGCCAACACCCCAAAGAGTGAAATTCCCTGAAATTTATTGACAGTTACCAGCATCTTCATAAATATTTCTCCTTGATGCTTCAGACCATTTGACTAAACTGCATAATTCCAAAATATCTGATTCAGATAGTTTTTGTAAGTTGAATAGTTGTTTAGGTAGGGGATGGATTTCTGAAGCTTTCTACTCTGCCATCTCCTGTCTCAACATAGGATTTTATTTCTCTTGGTTAAATCCCTGAGAACTAAATGGGAAGAATATGTTTAAATATATATATATCTTTTAAGATGCTGCCAAAGTATTTTCCAAAGTAGTTGTACCATAAACATCCCCACCAACAGTGTGAGAATTCTGGGTGCTCAGTTGATCTGCACCTTTCACAACACTTGATATGATTACATCTTTTCATTTTAGACATTCTAGGCTCATGACCATTCCTTGGGTGTTGGATGGAGGCCCCTTCTAGTTAAAGGGGTTTAGCATTGCTACCTTTGCCACTGGAGCAATGCAGGTCTGCTACACCTCCCATTTTCCTCATATTTCTTTCTCATTCCTACAGGCTGGTAGAGGAAGTGAAGGAGCTGTGTGATGGCCTGGAGTTAGAAAATGAGGATGTTTACATGGCAACTACCTTTGGGGACTTCATTCAGCTGTTAGTGAGAAAGCTACGAGGGGATAATGAAGAGAGCGAATGTGCCATCAACTACGTGAGTCCTGCAACCCCTAGGCAGCTGCCTTTGTAGAGCCATGATGACACGTGGAGTAATCCTGGATGTTAAGAAAGCCAGGAGCTGGCTCGGCACCTGTGGTTCAAGCGGCTAAGGCACTAGCCACATACACCTGAGCTGGCAGGTTCAAATCCAGCCTGGGCCTGCCAAACAACAATGACGGCTGCAACCAAAAAATAGCCAGACGTTGTGGTGGGCACCTGCAGTCCCAGCTACTTAGGAGGTGAAGGCAGGAGAACCACTTGAGCCCAGGAATTGGAGGTTGCTATGAGCTATGATGCCACGGAACTCTACCCAGGGCGACAGCTTGAGGCTCTGTCTCAAAAAAAAAAAAAAAAAAAAAAGAGAGAAAGAAAGAAAGAAAGAAAGAAAGAAAGGAAAGGAAAGAAAGAAAGCCAGCCAGGAGCTCTGAGCTTACCCTTCATTTTTCAAGCTCTTCTTACACCTAGGATACCATAGTCCCTGGACAGCTAAGGACATAGTTATCTGCTGCTATATCGGCCAAATGCTGAGTCCCAAGATGTGAGACCAGGATAGTAAGAAGAGACTTTTAGTTACCAATAAGGGAGACAAATGAGCCCACACATTCAACTTATATATCTGGAAATGTAATCAGTAATTGAAAATCTATTTTTAAAGAAAATTGAGAAATTTCCCCTGAGTATCTTGGTAGGCTACCAGTTCCATAGGAACAAGCTTTGGTATAGTTTGGTAGTTTGGAACAAACTGATGAAGAAAGTACAGGGAGCCAAAGTGGACCCCAGGTTGGCCTTCAATTGCGGACTGATGAGCAGATCTCAGAACATAGATGGTGGCTCAGAGGCACTGTGTTTAGTGAGGAACTACCAGTCCACAGTACTGTCTGGTGGCTCATAAGAATCCTCCCAGATGGGAGGCTGAAAAACTAGCCTGAGGCCGCATGGTGAGGAGTGGCAGTGCTGGGATTCCACCCAGGCCTCAAAGTCTGTGCCTGTCATCTCTTCTGACCACTCAACTGCCACTGCTGCCCATGTGATGACTCCCAAAGGAGGCCAGAGGGCTCAAGCCCCTGCCCCTTTGTTGTGCATGTATGTATTTACCTGCCCATCTGTGAGTTTCCCATGTGCCCATGTGGGTCTGTGCTGGTCATTGTGTCCCCTGGGAAGAGTCACACTACAGCTGAGGCCTTGCTTTCCAGGTAGAAATGGCTGTGAACAAACGGACTCTTCAAATACCCCACCAGCTCTTCATTGGAGGGGCGTTTGTGGATGCTGAGGGTGGCAAGACTTTTGAGACCATCAACCCAACTGATGGAAGTGTGAGTGCAGGCCTAGAACCCCTCCTTTGCCCTACTCCCCCTGCCTCCACAGACCTTGTCCCTTCTTGTCCTTCCTGGCCTCTGGGGGCCCCAGCCCAGGGGCCTCTGCTTAGATGCATGCCTTTGAGATGACAGGAAAGGGACTTGATCAGTTTCCCATCCATCTTACAGGGACAGTGTAGGGTGAGGTTGGGAACAGCCTCTGAAGTGTTCCAAGCTTGCCTTAGAGACAGGGAGCAGGGTCATCCTCCGGGAAGAGATCCCACTGTTGCCTCCCCTCCACATTGCAGCATAGCCCCAGCGAGGACCCAATTCCTGATACCTTGCATGCCACACACTCTTTCGGGAGCTAAATCCTGTTTGCCACACTTTCGTGACTATGACTACATGAAGACATGAATCAGCACCATGTATTATAGCTGAAACACAGGTTTTCTGGAGCAAGACCTACTCTTATGGGTGCACATGAATATTTTCCTATCTCGTCCCAGCCCATAATATCACTGCAGGGCCCCTGCAGAAAATGGAGCAGTTTAAGGGGAGTTTTAAGAAAGAGTGATCTAAAAAGGATGGGCAGGACTTAGGGGCACAGAAAGGACGTGTAGGATCCTTGGGCTGGGGTACTGGGATGCAGCATGGGCAAGGCTGCCGAAGGGCAGAGGTGGTCATGGCTGTCCTGGTGGCCAGCAAGGAGGTGCTGACCTCCCTCCACCTCCAGACCAAGTGAGGAGCTTGCTGTGGCACATATGGGCATATGCAGGGCAGGGATGCAGGTGGCACCTGAGTGCAGACCGAGGGGCATAGGCCAGGAGGTTCTAGTGCCTCATCTATTTCACTTAGGAAGAATCTCTCTGGCCGGATGCATTAAATTAATTGGCCCCACTCTTGGTGGGAGCACTAAGCTTAGAGCCACAGGCCAAATCTCCTGCCCTGGTTAGGCTTAGTGGGAATGTGAAGAGATGGCCCTAGGTGTGGAGACACAGCTAGACCTTTCCTAGCACTACTGCCTTCCTGCTTATCATTTCCAGGGCTTCTCTTTGGGCTTGTCTATAGGCTGGGATGAGACAGGGACTCAACCTGGGAAGACCTGCCATGGCTCTGCTTCCCTCATAGGTCATCTGTCAGGTGTCCCTGGCCCAGGTCAGTGACGTTGACAAGGCAGTGGCCGCAGCCAAGGATGCTTTTGAGAACGGACTGTGGGGGAAGATCAGTGCGCGGGACCGGGGCAAGCTTCTGTACAGGTGAGAGCCCAGCACCCACTGGCCAGTCGCCCCCACCTTCAGCTTGGGCAGGTGGTATGTTCCTGCAAATATGCCTTTTCCTAGTTCCTGCAAAGATTCCTTTTCCTAGTTCCTGCCAGGAGAAGCTAAGTCCTGCGAAAGCCCAGAGTGACTGAGGCCAACAGACTAACTAGGCCAGGGCTGCTAGCCTAAGGCTCAGAAAAGGCTTTTCAGAGGAAGGGCATGAAAACAGCAGGTGTTTCAGCAGCAGCTATACAGAGGTGCCCTAATGAAGGGGAGGACGGCAAGTACGGGTGTGCTTTGCTGGAAAGTGCCTGAGATGCAGGCTGAAACAGGCACCAGCCCCCTGTGTTGGCCTGGTCAGAGGTGGCCTTGGGACTCCTGTATGCAGGGAACAGCAAGGGCAGGGATACAGCTGGCCTGGCTCAGCCTGGGTTGGCAGTTTGAATCTCCTGGTCTCCTGGCTCCTGGTCTCACATTTCCTTCTTTCTCTCCCTTCCTCTCCCACCTCCCTCCCTCCCTCCCTCCATTTTCTTTCTTTCATTTTATCCCAATTCAGAAGTCTTAAGGAAGGACTTGTGATTATGACTCTAGTTTGTGACCACAGGGCAAGAGGGAGGCACAGAAAGGAGGTGATGTACTCCTAGAGCTGCAGGGTTCAAGGGAAAGGAGCAGACACTCCAAAGAAGTGGGCAACGTTTCCAGAAGGGGGGTGCTGGTCAGGTGAGCCACGTGGTGTCAGGGAAGCCTGCTCAAGCCAGTCTCAGGGAACCAGCTTTTGTTCTCAGGGTCCTTGAGGGGTTCTAGAAGTTGGGTCACCAGTTAGAGTATGACCCAGTGTAGTTTGTCATCTGGCAGGAAGACGTCCTGCCTCAGCTTTGCAGTCAGAATGGCTTTGTGTCTGTTCCTACAGTAGGAAACACCACGGCTATAGTTGCAGAAAACCAGAAAACCTGTGCGATCTGCTGAGCAGTATAGAGACCTGGGGCTGGGGCAGGCCAGGGCTATAGGGCCTGGTATGCTCAGCCTGCCCTGGCTCCAGACCTCGGGGGAGCTGATTGGTTCTAAGAAGGCATTATCTAGTGTTAGACGGTCCCTAGCACTCCTGGAGATTAGGCAGATTTGTGGGACTTGCATGTTCACACTGGGGCTAGGCCTCTGGACCTGTGTGTGTGGCAGAGGACCCCAACCTTGAGCTTTGCTCAGGGAAGGGGTTCTTTCCCAAGATGTTCTGCTGCCATCTGGTGACACATTGTCATAACAACTACCAAGCCATAACAACAGGGTAGTGCCTTCCTTGCCCAGCTCCAAGTGGGGACTGACTGTGTGGACGGACATCTCAGGGGTGTGCAAGAGCTCCCTAGTGACCAGGTCCTTTCCCTTTGCAAATGCCCAGTACCCACTGAGAGGCCTGCTCACCACTGCCTCTGCCCAGCTCAATGTGACAGGTTGGGTCATGATGCCTTGGAAGCAGATGGGCCAGGCTCCCACTGAGAAATGAGTACAGAACGCCCTGGCTAGTCAGGGCAATAGGGCCCCTGTGGTATCCCTGAGCACAGCATGCACTGCAGGAACAAGACTGTATACTGTTCTAAGAGGAGAGAGAGTTGGAAAAAGCCCCTGGGCAGCCCCTGAGCTGCTGGTGGGTATGAAAGAGCCTCTGGGGAGTCTGGGAGCAGCCAGACAGCTTCTGGGTGAGGCCCCCGGGGTATATGAAGCAGGCAGGTTCAAACCGGCTGAAAATTTGCTCACTTGAGCTATTTTAGAAATAATTAGATGTGTGAAAAATAATTTGAGTTTAGTGTCAGCAGACCTTGGGGCTAATGTGTCCCATTTATATAACAGAGAGTTGAGTTTGTCCATCCTGGTAGCTGATAGAGCCCCAGTCCTTTAACTGCCACCAAACGGTGTTTGCACTGTTGGGTACAGAACTTTTCTCAGAGTGTTTTAGCATTTTCTCTTCTTACCCAGATAGTGGCCTTCAGGAGGTCAGCATGTCTGAGCCCTGGTGTGGCCTGTGCTGGCTCAGAACACTATTCTATTCAGCAGACTGGGCTGAGACCTTTCTATGAGCTAGGGAGACACCAGCAGCAGGGAGCTTAGATTCCAGTGGGTGGGACAGGCAAATAGTGACCAAAGAGCCATCTAAAACAATGCCTGTTACAGACTTTGAGGCAAAGGCTTGAAGAAAGGCAGAGGATGCTACTGAGGGTGTGGAGGGGACCTGGGATTACCCTCGGGGTAGGTGGGGATTGGGGTTGGCTTCTGAAGGGTGTGACACTTGAGTCCATATCTGAAAGAGATACAGAAAATCAGGAGGATAAATGGGGGTGTTAGAAGGGTGTCCAGATGTGCCCTAATAGGGCAAAAGGCCTGACTTACCTGAGCACCTAGAAGAGGCCACTGTGAGGCTGAAATGGGAGCAGGTCTTCAGGGCTAGTGGGCCATACACAGCATTGTGGTTGTATCCTGAATGTGGCAGCAACTTCCAGGGGTCCTAGAGGGTATAGGCAGGTAAGGACAGGCATAAGCCTGGGCTGTATCAGAGCCTCTTGGTCCTGTACAGAAAGGAACAGGGTGAGAATGGCCTGGCAAGTATGTACCACACTTGCCCTGGACCTGAGCTGCCCACAGGCTACTCCAGGCCTGTGGTTTCCTGCCCTATCCACCCTGCCCCCTTAGGGCATGAGACCCTCACTTCAGTGAACGTCAGAAGTGTGAGAGGGTAGCTGGGCTTAGACTCAAGGAAGGCTGGATAAACCACTTCTTGGGCATGCACCCTATAGCAGGCCTGGGACCATTCCTGGGGACATGACCCCTGGAATGAGCTGTCAACTTGCTTGGTGCTTGAAAAACAGACATGTTGGCTCGGCGCCTATAGCTCAACTGGCTAAGGCACCAGCCACGTACACCTAAGGTGGCGGGTTCGAATCCAGCCTGGACCCGCCAAACAACAATGACGGCTGCAACCAAAAAATAGCCGGGTGTTGTGGCAGGCGCCTGTGGTCCCAGCTACTTGGGAGGCGGAGGCAGAAGACTCGCTTGAGCCCAGGAGTTGGAGATTGCTGTGAGCTGTAATGCTACGGCACTTTACCCAGGGGGACAGCTTGAGGCTCTGTCTCAAAAAAAAAAAAAAAAAAAGAAAAGAAAAACAGACATGTTTTCTCCTGGTTGAAGCCGTACTATCTGCAGCAGGTAGGTGAGCACCTCTGTGGGATATAATAAAGTAATCCATCTGTAGAGATCTGAGGTAGGAAGAAAGGGAAAGAGAGAAGAGAGGTGAGAGGAACAAAGGGCATCTTTCTCATGCTTATCTAGTCAAGTGCATGTTGCTGTCCCATAGTTCAGATGGGGAAACTGTGCTCAGCACACCTGAGCATGGGAGGTAGGCTTCCGTGTGGAGGGCAGGACCCCGACTCCTTGGAGCAGGCCTGGAGAGAGCAGACATGGTCGATCCAGGCCTGGGCCCATGTGCCCCCACTCTTGTCCCTCTGCAGATTGGCAGATCTCATGGAGCAGCACCAGGAGGAACTGGCCACCATTGAGGCCCTGGACGCAGGTGCTGTCTACACACTGGCCCTGAAGACCCATGTGGGCATGTCCATCCAGACCTTTCGCTACTTTGCTGGCTGGTGTGACAAGATCCAGGTAAACCTGGGCTCCTGCCTCCTGTGTGAACACACTTGGGAGCTAGCTTCGGGGGATGGGGCTGGGAGCCTCTAGGGTGGCCCTTCAGTGTGCATGATGCATTAACCAACTACCAAAACCAAGTGCTTAAAACAACACGTTTATACCTTGAGACTCTGCAGGTGGGAATTCTGGGTGGCCTCATCTGGGTCCCATGCCAAGGCTTCACAAGGCTGAAGTTAGGGTATCAGTTGGGCTGGGCCTTATCTGGAGGCTCTAGGGCAACACCCACTTCCAGGCCCATTCAAGTGTCGGCAGAGTTCAGCTTCCTGCACTTGCCCCACTCAGGACCCAGGTCTTCCCTGGCTGCAGGCCTCTCTCTGGCACCTGCACTCTATCTCCCAGTGACAGGGTATCTTTCTAGGGCTTGGAATCCCTTTGACACTCTTTTCTGCCATTAACTAGAGAAAACAATCTGGGGGGGCTCCTGAGATTATTCTAGGCCCATGTGCACCACATCCCCATTCTAAGGTCAGTAAGACACACAACATCTTCCCAGGAGGGAGAGCTCATCATATTCTCAGGCCCTAGGTGATCAGAGAACCATTTCAGGAGGGTCCCTAGGGAAAGCCACCACTGTGGGGCTCACAGTGTCACTGCCAGATCTGGGTTCTGTGACCTCTCCTCTGCCCTGGAGCCTCTTAGTGATGAGGGAGGTGGGCTGCCCTCAGCCTGTCTCTCCACTCCTAGCTCTGATGCTGCCTCACTCCCAGCCCTAACCAAACCCTTTCTCTGCCCAAATATCAAAGTCAGCCTTGTCCACACTGGGACCAGCTTCCTGCATCAAGGTTCTGCCTGCCAGGCTCAAAGTAGAGCATCTCTTTGACCCTTCCAGCTGCCTATCTACCCATTTCTGGACTCCCCAGGCATCCCTATTATTCCTCCCTGGGTTCCCAGTGGATAAGTCAGGATATTTACCTGTGCCCCTGGCAGGGCTGGTGCCTGGATTGGAGGGGGCATGGACCCTGAGCCCCTCCAGTGACTCCCTGTGTTTCCTTCAGGGCTCCACCATCCCCATCAACCAGGCTAGGCCCAACCGCAACCTGACCTTGACCAGGAAGGAACCTGTCGGGTGAGTCCATGACCAGGGCAAAGCATGTCCAGGCAAGACACCATGTGACCCACACCACAGCCCATGGGGTGTCACAATGTCCCTTTTCTTTTGACTCTGCTGTGCAAGCGTGGTTTTATTTCATCCCCACAAAATAGTCCATCTGCCATGGCTAAAGGGCATGGCCTAAAATCCTTTGTCCAAAAAGAATATGATGATCAGTGTTAGTAAGAATGAGGACCTCCTACAAAGCATCAAGGAACAGGAAGAAAGATTAAAAGTTGATAAATAGGCAACAGAGAAGTTTAGCAGAAGAAAGGCAGAGAGTCCAGATAGCCCCTGAGAAGCCTGGGAGGGAGAATTGAAGGCAGCTGAGGTGCCTCGTGTCACCACCAGATAGTGCCACATAGAGGTGGAGAGAAGGACCCAGAACATCGCCCACAGGGGTCCACCTCTGCCAAAGGAACCTTGGCAGTGACAGGTCATTCAGGAACTCATGTCCTTATTACACGAGGTCCTGGTGAGTCACTCATATGCGCACCCCAGAAGGCTCACCCAAGAACATGCAGGGCCACTGTGCTTGGACAGAGGCCACAACATGAGAACAGCACTGCTGAATGCTCCCCCACTCCAGGAGCCCTGCTGGGAAAACACATGCAGCTGTCCCAGGAAAAAGGCAGAGCCAGTGGTACAACCTGGAGGCAGCTCCCAGAGAGCCTGGCAAGTGAGGAGGGCACACTGAGGGGCTGTCCTAGGGTCCACCTTCACTGTGCATGCATGCAGTACCCAGAGACAGGTTTGGCTCCCCACAGGAAGTGAGGGGAGTCACTGGGGTCAGAGGGCCACCCGTGGTCAGCAGCAAAACATCATTCCCACCTGTTCTGGGCCCCTTACAGGGTGGGGGAACAGCATGGTCATCCAGCATGGATCTCACATCCCCATGGATGGTGCTCAAAGACCCCTCAGCTTCATTGGGAACGCTGGAATATTTTGCAAGGACTGTGTGCTCAAATGTCACTCGTGTCATTAGAAACTAGTACAGATGAACAAACAGGTCCTCAAGGACAGGCTGAAGGAGGATCCCAATGGGAGAGTGTGGGGGATAGGGCTGTGGATGGAGGAAGCATGGACTCCAGAGTTAGGGGTTGCGCCTGGATGTGGCTTCCCTCAGGGGACATCAGGCAAAGTCTGCAAGAGTTTGGGGTTGTCACAGTGAGGATGGGGTATTCCCTTCCACGACAAAGAGCCACCCAACCCAAACTTCAGCAGTGTGGAGACCAAGACACCCTTCTGCAGGCACAGTGGCCAGAGACCCTCCCATGTTTGAGCAGCTTTGAGAGGGGCAGAGAGGGCAGGCCATGGTCCACCTGGGCCACCAGTCAAACCAATACCTGAGTCTGCAAGGCCACTCACCCTCCCAGCTACCCTATCCAGGGGGGCTCTGTCCCTATCAGACTAAGAGGAAACTGACACTCTGTCATCCAGGCACATCTGTTCACCCTGGGAGACTGGCCTTGAACTTGGATGGGCCAAAGGACAGCATGCAGGGCTCAGGCCCCTGAGCTGTGGGGCTAAGAGGAGGATTCCCTTTCTGGTGCTGAGAAAGAACAGAGGCCAGCTCTTTGTCACATTCATATCTCAGTTCATATGAGACCCTGTCAGTGCTCCACACAGAATCCTCCAGTAGCTTCCTAGCACATCTAATGTGAAATCAAACTCCTGACTTGACCACCCATTGGGGTATTGGTGCCCTACCCTTCCCTAGCCCATGACTCCCTGACTTCTCCATGCCCTCCTGGCCCACCCTGTGACCCCTGATCTCTCCTCACTCTACTGGCCCACCCTGTGACCCCTGATCTCTCCACACCCTCCTGGCCCACCCTGTGACCCCTGATCTCTCCATGCCCTCCTGCCTTGTGTTTTCCTCTGCCTGTCTATGTCACTTTCTTGGTTTCCTGTGCCCCTTGGCCGCACACAGCTCCCATCAGAAACTGTCCAGTGTCCTGTGCCATTGTGCCCTGCTGGGAAGAGGTTACTACCAGATGAATTTGTGCTGCAGCATGTGCAACTGAAAAGGCAGGCATGA
This sequence comes from Otolemur garnettii, assembly GCF_000181295.1. Taxonomy (NCBI): domain Eukaryota; kingdom Metazoa; phylum Chordata; class Mammalia; order Primates; family Galagidae; genus Otolemur; species Otolemur garnettii. The sequence goes on along the minus strand of NW_003852496.1, from coordinate 143,702 downwards.
GCTGCCTTCCAGTGGGACCTTCCGTGCCTTCTCAGGAGCCTGTCTCTGGGAGTGCATGGCAGATCCCGGGAGGGGAGACAGGAGTTAGCAGGTGCAATCTGGGTGCCCAGTGGGTAAGAGGGATGAAGGCTGGCTTCCTCAGCTTCTTTTGTATGGCAGGGTCTGTGGTATCATCATCCCCTGGAACTATCCTCTGATGATGCTGTCCTGGAAGACAGCCGCCTGCTTGGCTGCAGGTAACACGGTGGTCATCAAGCCTGCCCAGGTGAGAGTGGGCTGCTGAGAGCATCAGGAATCTGCTCTTAAGGGGGAGGCAGAGGGCTCCTTTGGTCACACCAGCATTGGCAGAACGGCCTTCTGTACACCTACTCACAGTGGTCAGGGGTGTGCGTGGCAGTCAGAGCTGTCTGGAGCAGACTCTGTGTTCTATCGGCCATTGGCTGACCATGCTGACCAGCATCTACAGAAATTCACAGTAGTCAGAAGAGGAGTGATTGTTGGGAGGGTCAAAGGGCCAGGGAACAGCCCCCCTTTTGTTTTGATTTCTAGAAGTGGAACAGTGATCAGAGTCACATAGAGACCTAGGTCCTGCTGGACACTTGGATGCACCCAGCAGGCAGTGGAGCCACAGCAGCAGGCCCCTCACTAGAAGGGCACTGGCCATTCCCAGAAGCAGGCTGGTTTCTCTGAGGGGTGGGGAAAGGCTGCCCTGGGACCACCCCAGAAGCCAGCCTCTGAGTTGCGGCCTCCTGGGGATGAGCCCTACTGGACTCTGCTCCTTCGGACTGGCTGGAAATAAACAAGGGAGAAGCAGATGCTGTGTGGGAGGAGAAGCCAGGAGACCAGAAATCAGAGACCCTGGTGCGCAGCTGGAGCTGTCCGTAAGCTGGCAGTGCCATCTATGGTTGATCAAGTGGCTTCCCTGGGGTCTTCCCAGCGCCACAATGCATAGCTGCCCTTCACTGCCTGCTGTTAGGCTGAGGAAGAGAAGGCAAGGAAGGAAAGCAGAGCCTCACTGTCAGCCTTCTCCTTTACCCAGTTTTTTTCCTGCCCCCTGTAAGGTGACCCCACTCACAGCCTTGAAGTTTGCAGAACTGACCTTGAAGGCCGGCATTCCTAAGGGTGTCGTCAACATCCTCCCAGGGTCTGGTAAGAGCCTTCCAATGCTTCCCCAAAATGTTTTTCATTTTATGTATGTATGTATGTATGTAGGCATGCATGCGCTCTGAACATTATGTAACTTGGAAATTGTTTTCCTTTGGAAGTTTGAGAGAATTTATCCATGGAACAATCTGGGCTTAGAGCATTTTGAGAGGTGACACATTAATTGCTTTTTTGTGTGTTTAGTAGTCTAGCATATTTGAAAACTCTTCTCCTTTCTTGTGAAGATGTTAAATATATTGGCAAAAGTTGTATTTAATAATCTCATGAATTTTATTTCCTTTCTGGATTCTCTTTTTAATTGTTATAAAACTTTCTTTATAATTTTCCTCTCTCTCTCTCTCTCTCTTTAAATTGATTAAATTTGTGAAAAGTTATTGCTTGTTTGTGCCTGTCCCCCACCCTCAAAACCCCAAATAGCTTTTAGATTTCCTTACCTATTCATTACTGTTCTCTTTTATTTTTCCTGCTTTATCTTTCAGTGTTTTCCTGAGTGTTTGTTTTATTGTTTTTAGTAACTTTTTGCATTGAAAATTAGCTAATTTTTAAAAATAATTTAAGTATTGAAAGAGATGTATGGGCTTGGCACCTGTGCTCAGTGGTTAGGGCACCAGCTGGTGAGTTCGAACCTGGCCAGGGCCTGCTAAACAACAACAACAACAACAACAACAAAATAACTAGGCATTGTGGTGGGTGCCTGTAGTCCCAGCTACTGGGAGGCTGAGGCAAGAGAATTGCCTTAACCCCAAAAGTTTGAGATTGCTGTGAGCTGTGATGCCATGGCACTCAACCAAGGGTGACATAGTGAGACTCTGTCTCAAAAAAAAAAAAAAAAGACACTTTTGTATTTTTGTTTGACACTTTCATGGTTATAAATGCCTCTCTTTATCTCTTATAATAAATAGTTTATATATATATATATATATATGTTTTGTAGAGACAGAATCTCACTTTGTCACCCTCAGTAGAGTACCATGGTGTCACACAGCTCACAGCAACCTCCAACTCCTGGGCTTAGGTGATTCTCTTGCCTCAGCCTCTGGAGTAGCTAGGACTACAGGTGCCTGTCACAATGCCCAGCCATTTTTTTGTTGCAATTAGTTTGGCTGGGGCTGGGTTTGAACCCACCACCCCCCGTATATGGGGCCAGTGCCCTAACCACTGAGCCACAGGCACTACCCAATGGTTTTTATCTTAAAGTGTATTTTAATATTGATATTAGTATTGCCGCCTTAGTTTTCACATCATTGCTATTTGCATGGTATGTCTTTTTCATCCTTTTACTTTCAACGTATCTGTACTTCTTGGATCTAATGTGACCCTGTCACACAGTATATACAGGTGGCTTTTGACTCTAATGTGATCCTGTCACACAGTGTATACAGTTGGCTCTTGTCTTTTAATCAAGTCTATCTCTTCCTTTTGACTGGGTAGTTGAATTCATTTACATTTAATGTTATTATTTATATAGGTGGATTTATCATTTTACTTTTTATTTTCTGTGAGTCTCCTACATTTTTTCTTGTTTTTTCTTTACTTTTTTTCATTAAGCGAATATTTCCTAGCATAATAATTTAATTAGTTTAGTGATTTTTTTTTTACCATACATTATATTGTTTTTTACCATAAGTTATATTCTTAGTGGTTACTCTAGGATTAAAATATACTTTTTTTTAGAGACAGAGTCTCACTTTCTTGCCCTCAGTAGAGTGCTGTGGCATCACAGCTCACAGCAATCTCCAGCTCCTAGGCTTAGGCGATTCCCTTGCCTCAGTGGATTACCATATACTTTTGATTTATCAAAATCTACTTCAGATTTATACTAACTTCAGTGAAATTTTTAAAATGTCACTTCTATAAAGCTCTAGTATCTCTTCTTACTTTTTGCACTATTATTACTTATTTTTTTATACGCATATAACGCCTATATGTTACAAACTTAGTACATCACTACAAATATAATTTTATATAATTTTATGTCTATGAATGAAATTGTAAAAAGAAAGTAGAAGGAGTACATATTTATAGTGTGTTATATTAATTTTATTCTCCATTTCCGGCTATCTTCATCTGGTTCTATGGATTTGAGCTACTGGCCAATGTCATTTTCTTGCCCCATTTCAGTTTTGCTCCCACTTACCTCCTTTCAGCTATTATTGTATGATATGTTACATTTCTATTTGCTGTAGACCCAACAATCTGATTATATTGATATTATTTCATACAATCACTTTTTAAGTTAGTTAAGAAAAAGAAAAGAAGCAAAAGACAAACGTATACTGTCTTTTATAATTACCTAATTATCTTCACTAATGCTCTTTGTTTTCTCTTGAGGGATTCTAATTACTGTCTATTGTCACTTGCTTTCAGCTGGAAGAACTGTCTTTAGTATTTCTTATAAGGTGGATTTGCTAGCAACAAATTTTCTCCATTTGTGTTTATCTGTCCATGTCCTTATTTGCTTCAACTTTTTGGAACATGGTTTTGCTAGATATAAGAATCTTGGTTAATAGTTTTGTGTTTTCAATACTTTTTTTTTTTTAGACAGTCTCACTCTGTTGCCCTCAGTAGAGTACTGTGGCATCACAGCTCACAGCAACCTTCATCTCTTTTTTGGGCTTAAGCGATTCTCTTATCTCAGCCTCCTGAGTAGCTAGGACTGCAGGTGCCTGCCACAACGCCTGGCTATTTTTTGTTGCAGTTGCCACTGCTATTTTAGCTGGCCAAGGCCAGCTTTGAACCTGCCACCCTTGGTATATCGGGCTGGCACCCTACCTGCTGAGCCACAGGCACCGCCCTGTGTTTTCAACACTTTAATACTCTCATGCACTACATACTATTTTAGTTAACAATGGAATTACATATACAGTAGTGGTCCCCTATGATTATAATGGAGCTGAAAAATTTCTACCACCTAGTAATATTGTAGCCATAATGTTTAGTGAAAGGCATTACTCATGTGTCCACAGTGATGCTGGTCTGAACAAATCTGCTACACTGCCAGTAGTATTAAAGTCTGGCACAGTTATGTACAGTTCGTAATACTCGGCAATGATAATAAATGACTGTTACTAGTTTATATATATATATTTTTAATCATTATTTTAGAGGGTACTATTTAGGTATTAAAAAATACTTAACTATAAAATAGCCTGAGGTAGGTCCTTCAGGAAGTATTCCAGAAGAAGGTATTATCATCATAGGAGATGGCAGCTCCCTGTGTGTTATTGCCCCTGAAGACCTTCTAGTGGGACAAGATGTAGAGGCAGGAGATGGTGATACTGATGATCCTGACCCTGTGTAGGCCTAGGCTAATACATATGTGTCTTAGTTTTTAACAAAAATGTTTAAAAATTTTTTCAAGTACAGCTATCATTTAATAATAATAAAAAATTTTTTTTTCAAGTAGAAAGAGGCATATAGAATAAGGATATAAAGAAAGAAAATATTTTTGTATAGCTGTAGTGTGTATTTTAAGCAAAATATTACAAAAGAGTCAAAAGGTAAAAAAAACTAAAAAATTTTAAAAAGTTATAGTAAGCTAAGGTTAATTTATTATCCATGAAGAAAAACGTTTATTTTTAAATAAATATGGCATAGCCTAAGTGTCCAGTGTATAAAGCCTATCACAGTGAACAGTAACGTCCTAGGGCTTCACACCCACTGACTCACCCAAAGCAACTTCCAGCCCTGCAAGCTCAACTCATGGGAAGTACCAGTGATAGGTGGACCACCTTTTATCTGTTATACTATATTTTTATTGTGTCTTTTCTATGATTAACTGTGTTTAGTTACACAAATGCTTGCCATTGTGCTACAGTTGCCTAATATATTTAGTACAGTCCATGCTGCAAAGGATTATAGCCTAGTAACAACAGACTGTATAATAAAGACTAGATGTGTAGTAATATATTTGTGTAAGACAATGACAAAATGACCTAACAATGCATTTCTCAGACTATAATACTAAGTGACATGTGACTATATATCATCACCCCACTGGCTTCTGGCCTCTATTTCTGATGAGAAAAAAATCAACCATTAACCTTATTAGAGTTTTCTTATATATTATGGATCATTTTTCTTTTGCTGCTTTTAAAACTTCATACTTCAGTGTTTTTGTTATAATATGTCTGGTGTGAATCTCCTTGTGTTATCATATTTGGAATTCACTGAGTTTCCTGGATGTATAGATTAATCTTTTTCATCAAATTTGAGAAGTTTTAAGCCATATTTATTTTAAACTGTTTTCCATACTTTTTCTCCTCTCCTTTTCATACTCCCACTATTCATATATTGATGCTAATGGTGCCCCACTTTTCTGTGATGCTCCATTTAGTTTTTTTATTCTTTGTTTCTCTTTGTTCTTTAGATTGCATACTCAAATTTTTCTTCAAGTTCACCAATTCTTTCTTCTGCCAGTTCAGATCTATTGAATTTTTCATTTCAGTTATTATACTTTTTAATTCCAGGATTTCTTCCTGGTTCTTTTTTAAAAAATATATCTCTTTATTAATATTATTTACTTCATGTCATCATTACTTCCTTTAAGAAAGGTTTCTTTGAATTCTTTGAACATATTTGCAATGGCTGCCTTAAAGTTGTTGTATGTTAAATACATTTGTCCCCTTTCCCAGGCAGTTTGTATTGGCTTTTTAATTTTTTCCTCTTCGATGGGTCAAACTTTCCTATTTCTTTGTGTGTGTCATACTTTTTAAAAAAAAAAAACTGGATTTTTCCAGCATTATATTGTAGCAATTCTGGATACTGACTCTGTTATTCCCTTTTCTGAGCTTGTTTTTTATTACTTGTTTACTTATTAAAAAAAAAACCACCTAATTTCCCCATAGTGTGTAGATTCTGATGTCATTCCTCACAGGGCACATCCTTGGGCATGTGTGTAGTCTCAATCTACAACATCTCAGCAATATTGGCTAAGAATTTAGCAGGAAGTATCCAATGTACTCAATATTAATATGAATCCAGTAGATGAACTAATACACGCCCACATAAGAGAAAAACTCAATTCAATTCAAGTTGGTGGGAGGGGGAATGAGGGAGGGGGAGAGGGCAAGAGAGAGGGGGATAGGTGTACTTCCACTTAATGGGCACAATGTAAGGGTATATGGTACATCTCTTGGAGGGGGACATAACTACAAGAGAGACTCTACCTAACAAATGTAAACATTGTAACCTAGTTATTTGTACCCTCACATTAACCTGAAATAAAAAAGAAGTAAAAAAAGAATTTAGCAAGATCTCTTTGACCCTCTTTTTCCCCTGTTAAGCTGTCTGCCTCCTTTAGTATCATATCTTGCTGTCCAGGATAGTTGCTCTATTATCTTCAGTGGTTCTCTGGGACATAAATTACTGTACAATCTGATCTCCTGTTGCTGGAGTAGTTTTTTGTTTGTTTGTTTTGTTTTGTTTTTTTGAGAAAGACTCTCACTCTGTCACTCTGGGTAGAGTGCCATGTTGTCTTCATAGCTCACAGCAACCTCAAACTCTTGGGCTCAAGCAATCCTCTTGCCTCTGCCTCTCAAGTAGCTAGACTACAGGTGCCTGCCACAACGCCAGGCTAGTTTCTCTATTTTTAGTAGAGATGGGGTCTTACTCTTGCTCAGGCTGGTCTTGAACTCCTGAGCTCAAGCAATCCACCTGCCTTGGCCTCCTAGAGTGCTGGGATTATAGGCGTGAGCCACTGCCAAGCCTGCAGGGGTAGTTTTTGATGTCAACTTTTGAGGTTTGCTCTTACCCTAGAAGGGCTCTTCCCTGTTCTCTCTGATAAACTTATCTGACTTATACTTTAGCTTATTGCTCTCAAAGAGCTACCTACCTCTTCTTACTTGGTCACCCCCTAAATCTCTGTTTTTGAGAGTGTGCTTAGGATTGAATTTCTCCAACTGTTTCAAATAAAGTCAATTCTTTGGGGAGTGCTTTGGAACTCTCTGTTCCTTATGGACAGCCTCACCCCTTTCCCCCAAATCTCTGAGGCACTGCCTCAGGCATTGGTTCTTGTGAGGGAGCTAGGGTTGGGTGGCTGAGGTCCCAGTATTCTCAGCCTTATCACATCTGAGGTAGAGCCTTCCTCTTAGGAATAAGGGGTAGGTAGAAGAAGGGAGCCTACAACATCTCAACAATATTGACCAAGAATGTTGCCTCTGCAACTCAGAGTTGGAGGGGATGAGGAGGAATGTTGGTGGCCTGCACCTCCTGGTAGATGCCATATTTATCCTTTGGCTGGGAGCTGAGAGAAGGAGCCCTGCCTTCCTGGCAAGACATGCCTGGAGTAGAGCCTCCATCTGGTGGGGCAGAGAAGCTGCCATCAAGTGCCACAGACTCTTACTGAGATTTAGGAAGTTTTCTTTTAAAAGATGTTTCCTTGTTTGCTGTGTCTTGCTAGAAAAATCTTCAGAGATTTTAAATGGTTGTTTGAAAATAATTTTCAGAGGGGAGGAGGGAGGTCAGATTGAGGGAGGGTGAATGGTAGGATCATACCTATGGTGCTTATTGCAAGGGTACATGTCGGATCTATTAAGTATAGAGTATAAATGTCTTAACACAATAATTAAGTAAACAAGATGAGGTATATATTAACCAGTACGATGTAAGTGTTCCTAATTCTGTATGAAATCAGCACATTGTATCCCATAAGTGCATTAATGTATACATGATCTATGTGTTTATGATTTAATAAAAAATAAATAAATAAAATAAAATAATTTTCACCAGTATGGTTGTTCTCTGGAGAATTATCCATAGTGCTCTTCAAATTAGCCTTCTAGAAATGTACTCTCACTTCATTCTTCTGAGTATGTTGTGTTCATGTTCTTATTGTTCTAAAGTAATACATGCTTGTAGTTTGGATTTTCTCTCTGACCCAGTAAGTAAAAAGAGATTTTTAAAAAGTTTTCCAAGTTTCTTTTTTTGGTCTAAAGTTTTCTTCTTAACATTTCTACTTTTGTTATGTCGTGGTCAGAGAATATAGTCTGTCTATGAGGCTATATTTGCTAGGGCTACTGAAACACAGGACCACAAGCTAAGTGGCATAAACCACAGAAATTTATTGTCTCACATTCTGGAGACTGGAAGTCTGTTGGCAGGGTAATATGCCTGTAAAAGGTTCTAGGGAAGGATTCTTCTTTGCCTCTTCTTAGCTTGTACTATGTTCCTTCATCTTTACGTGGTGTTTGTCCTGCACGTGTGTCTGTGTCCAGGTTTCCTCTTTTTATAAGGTTACCAGTTATAGAAGATCAGGGCCCACCCTAATGAGCTCATCTTAGCTAATTACATCTGCAATGACTTTTTCTCAGATAGGGTCACATTCTGAGGTTCTAGGGGTTAGAATGCTAACATATGAATTTGGGGGGACATAATTCAACCCATAACAGCCTGTAAAAATTCTGTTTTTATAAAAAAAAAAGTGGAGAACTTTTGGTGATCTGTTATATGAAACCTTTATGCAAATATTTGGATAACCTAAAACAGTGAATTTATTATTATTTATTATTACATCATTATTAAATAGACTTTATGTTTAAAGAAGTTGTAGGTTGTTAGCAAAATTGAGCAGAAAACACCAAGCGTCCCTGTCTCCCCTGCCCCCATAGAGACACTGCCCACGACTATGACACTTTTGTTGTAATCAATGACCTGCTTTGACTCATTAGTGTCCCCCAAAGTCCTTGGTTTACAAGAGGGCTTGCTCTTGGTGTTGTACATTTTATGGGTTTGGACAAATGTACAGAGACGTGTATCTGCTATTCCTGTGTCAGAGAGAGTGGTGTTGGCGCCCTAAGAATCCTCTGTGCTTCACCTCTTCATCTGTCCCTCCCACAGCATCTGGCAGCTGCTGATCTTTTTGTGGTCTCCACAGTTGTGTCTTTTCTAGAATGTTGTATAGTTGGGATCAGGTAGTGTGTAGCCTTTCCAGACTGGTTTCTTTTACTTACACGCATCTAAGGCTCCTGTGTGTCTTTTCATGGCTTGATAGCTTGTTTCTTTTTAGCACTGAATACTATTTCTTGTCTGATTTACCACAGTTTATTTATCCATTCACCTACCAAAGGACATCTTGGTTGCTTCCAAACTTTGGCAATTTTGAATAAAGCTGCCATAAAGATCCACGAGAAGATTCTTGTGTGGACATAAGTTTTCATCTCCTTTGGGTAAATATTAATACCAAGGAGCATGATTACTGGATCATATGGTAAGAATATGTTTAGTGTGTGAAGAAACTGCCAAACTATCTTCAGAGAGTTCTGTACAGCCACTCTGTCTGACTGTACCATTCTGTATTTCCACTAGCAGAATGAGAGTTCCTATTGCTCCACATCCTTGCCAGTGTTTGCTGTTCTTGGTGTTCTGGATTTTTGCCATTCTAATAGAGGTGCAGTGTATCTCATTGTAATTTTATTTTGTGATTCCCTAATGACAAATGACATGGAGCTTCTTTTCATGTGCTTACTTGCCATCTGTATGTTTTGTGAGGTGTTTGTTGATATCTTTTGCCCAGTTTTTAAAAGATTATTTGTTTTCAGATTGCTGAGTTTTAAGAGTTCTTTGTATATGTTGGTTATATAGTCCTTTATCAGATGTATCCCTTACAAATATTTTCTCCCCCAAACAATAATTTAACAGGGAGTGGTGGAATAGAGTTAGTGTCACAGTCACTTGTGGAGCTTCTACTGTATACAGAAGGTCTCCCTCCAAACCAGAACCTTCACAGGTGCACCTGGGCAAGTGAGATTTACAAGCCTGTAGGCAGGGAACCAAGGAGTTGAAGGGACTGGTAGGGGAAGGCCCTGTGCTGGGTGAATCCTGGGATGGAGAAGGGAGGTGTCAAGAATGACTACCAGGTTCTTGGCTTAGACAAACCAGCTGGCTGCAAGGAGAGGCTGTTTTTCAAAATCGAGAACTGTGGAGGAAGAGCAGGTCTAGGGGAAAGATTAAAAGTTCAGTGTCAAGTATCTTGAACTTGAAAGGCTGTAAGACATACAAGTGTAGATGCTGAGTAGGCAGAGGAATGATAAATGGATCTGGACCCCAGTGGAGCTTGACTGGAGATGCAGATTTAGGCCATGATGTAGCTGAAGATGGCATTTTGAGGGCAGGGCAAGATCAGCTGAGGAGGCAGTGTCAGCTGAGAAGAGAAGAGGGCCCAATGTAGAGCTGGGTATTTTAAGGCTGGTGAGGAAAGGAAATGGAAAAAGAGTTAGAGAAATGAGTTACAAGTTACAAGTTACAATGCAGAGTCAGGTGCCAAAGGTGAGGAAGAGGCTTAATTTAAGGAAGCAGAGCTCATGCTGCGTCTGGGAGGAGGCAGTGGCAGGGAGGCCACTCTGAAGTTTCACTGAGATGGAGACCAGGGACAGAGAAGGATTGCCCTCGCTGGGGGTCAGAGTATGTGCAGGGCATGGCCTGGAGAGGGGCAGCCATGTGATGTGGGACAGAACAGTAGTCAAATTGTCCCAAACAGCAGAGGTGTGTGTCATGGCTTCCCACAGCCTGCTGTACCCTGAAGGTGAGAGCTGGAAGGCTGAGTGCCCCCTCACCCTTGGGGTCTGCCCTAATGAGGGAGTGCATCATTTTGCCAGCGCTGCCATGACAACAGACCGAGGTCTTAACAGAGGCATTTATCATCTCACAGTTCTGGAGGCTGGATGTCCAAAAGGAAGGTGTGGCAGGGCTGATTTTCCCTGTGGCTTCCCTCCTGGGTTTCTATACAGTCATCTCCTCCCTGTGTCCTCATATGGTCTCCCATCTGCATATCTGGTTCCTATGACTCTTCTTAAAGGAGTCATAGTGGATTAGGGTCCACCCCAGTGAACTCTTTTGCCTCAATTACCTGTGTAATATTGTCTCCAAATACATCTACACTCAGGGGTATTGGAACTTAGGCTGGGGAGGCTGCAGCTCCAGACAGGGAGCAAGGCCCAGTGACCCCTGGGGACCACGTGTGTTAAGCACATGGGGAGTACACTGCAGAGCTATGGTGCTTAGATGGACGTATGAGTGAGCAGGCTGGGCTCACGCCTCCCTCAGCACCATGGGCCACTCTGACTCCCACCCTCCCACACAGGCTCACAAGCTGGCCAGAGCCTCTTGGACCACCCAGATGTGAGGAAGATTGGTTTCACAGGCTCCACAGAGGTGGGGAAGCACATCATGAAGAGGTAAATATTTGGGTAGGGCCGGGGGCTCCCAGGCAGCAGTGTTGGATGGGTAGTAAAGTTAGTGAGCTGGGCCCTGTGTGTCAAGCTATGCGTGCAGCCAGCCCCTGGGGCATATTGCTGCTGGTGAGAGCCCAGAGCATCTGAGTTTCTGCCAAGCCCGGCAGGAGCCAGCACTGCCCACAGGATCATGGAGCACCTGAGGGGCTGGCTCAAGCTGAAGTGTGCGTGTGTGAGAAGTACACAACAATTTAGAAAACAGCACGCACAAAAAAGTAAAGTGTCTCAGTACATTTTTACATTGATTCAGGTTGAAATGAATATGATTAATTTCACCTATCTCTTTTCAGTCATTTACAAAAAAAAAAATACCATTACATACATGGCTAGTGTTTGAGGCTTTTATTCTATTTCTAAGATTCTCTTACCTCTCAATCCCTGGACTGTGGCTGCAAACTGACCAAGTCACCTCCCTGGCTCTGTCACTAATTCACAATGTGATGAGGCCTCAGTTCCCCCCTCAGTTCCATGAAGGTGGTCTGACAGACTCAGGTGTGGGGTCTATATCACCCACAAACTAGGAGAGGTAGCAGATATCAGAACTCAGGTGGCAACTAGAGCCCTGGCTGTGCTGGAGGTGTCCACATGGTGCTGGAGCTGGGTCCCTGGGGTGGGACTGGCACCTGGTGAGCATGGGCACACAGGCTCTGTGATGCCTTTCCCCAAGGGCATGGGACCACCATCTCTGTCTTTGCTTTGGGATCCACTTCTGTGTCCTCTAGGACCATCCAGCTGCTATGTGACAATTCCGTGGGAGGGCTGCTTGGTGTTAAATCAGGGTCTCCCAGTCACAGTTTCCAATGCAGAATAGTGTCCTTTCTCCCTGGGACCCTTCCACAGCCCTACCTTGGCTCCTCACTGCGCAGGGTCTGTTTCTGCAGACCCCTCAATCCTTCATTGGCTCAGGAACCACCACCAATGTGGTGATGTATTGCATCTTTGAGGTCAGTAGAGGGTGACATTGGCATGTAAGTGGTCAGGTGGGGCTGCTCTGACTCATTCTGAGTGTCCCAGTAACCAGGCCAGCCTGCCACAGCACACATCTCACCATCAGCAGTGGGAGGAGGACAGAGGGGTAGGGATTGCAGCTGCGAGTAGTCACAGGTTGTTGGCCTGATTCTAAAGTTGGCCAGGCTGTACCCCTGTGGAAGGTAAGCTGTCACATCTAAGCCCACTGAAGTCCAGGCAGTGTCAGCTTTCAGTCCCTAGAGGGATGTTTGGGTAGTAGGGTCAGGCAGGCCCTTCCTGCTCTAGCCATCCTTTCCCGGTCACCCTGAGGCCCACACCTCAGGCTGAGGGGCCCTGTGTGGGGCCTCCTCCCCATGTGCAGCCTTGTGGTTTGCTGGGTCCTCTGTGGGGGGGGCTGCTCCCCATCTGCAGCCTCATGGTTTGCTGGGTCTGCTGTGGTGGGCTGCTCCCCATGTGCAGCCTCATGGTTTGCCGGGTCTGCCTTGGGGGGGAGGCTGCTCCCCATGTGCAGCCTCATGGTTTGCCGGGTCTGCCTTGGGGGGAGGCTGCTCCCCATGTGCAGCCTCGTGGTTTGCTGGCCCTGCTCAGTGTCCGTTTGGGGACAGTATCTTGAGTACCTCTGTTGCCCATGGATGTGACATGTACATTATTACCTCCAGCTTTTCTCTGCACCATCATCAAAAACCTGAGATGCCAAAACCTCTGTGGCCACCATGGCTGCTCCCAGAGGGTGATGGCTCTGTTTTGAGGTGTCCATCCAGCAATTGTGGAGTGCCAGCTGCTTGCCAGGCACCATACTCAGCGTGGGGCTGTACTGGGATTGGACAGACATAGGCCTGCCCTGGCATGGCACATATTCTGGGGGACTCAAACAGGTGTAGCGACACCATGGGCACAGCATGCAGGCAGGGCATGGCAGGGTGCAGCTAGCTGTGTACTGGGTAGTCAGAGAGCCCAAGAGGGGAATGCAGGTCTGAGGGAAGTGAAGAGTCAAGTGCACTGAGGTCTGAAGGAAGAGTCATCCCGAGGGACCTCTGGGCAAAGGCGTGAGTGGGCTGTGGAGGTGTTGGAGGCACAGAAGGGAATGTGAGGCTGTGAGGGGTGGGGCAGGGAGAAGGCACTGAGCCAGTCTCATACTCACTGTCCCTTTCAGCTGTGCCCTGAGTAATGTGAAGAAGGTATCCCTGGAGCTGGGCGGGAAGTCGCCCCTCATCATCTTTGCTGACTGTGACCTCAACAAGGCTGTGACAATGGTGAGGGCTGAGCCTGGGGTGGCAAGGAGGGGGCAGAGGGCTACCACAGGGGCACTACAGGGACAGAGGGCCAGGATTGTGGGGGGGGGAGGAGGACCTCGCTTTGGTTCCACAAATGCACATATTCAGCCTAGCCTTAGTGGCAGGAAGGGGACTTGGAGCAGGAATGACATGTGTTGTCCAAAATTATGACCTGAGGAGTTTCATAACCATCAGGACAGCTGGAATCAGCTGCCTATTACACACACATATACAGAGGATGTCAAAAAAAATGTGTACATACTTTAAGAAAGGAAAAAAAATGCATTAAAATTCTAATATTCTGGGCTTGGTGTCCATAGCATGGTGGTTACACTGCCAGCCACATATGCTAAGGATGGTGGGTTCGAACCCAGCCTGATCCAGCTAAACAACTGCAACACAAAAAGCCAGCATTGTGACGGGCACCTGTGGTCCCAGCTTCTTGGGAGGCTGAGGCAAGAGAATCACTTAAGCCCAAGACTTTGAGGCTGCTGTGAGCTGTGACACCACACCACTCTACTGAGGGCGACACAGTGAGACTCTGTCTCAAAAAAATTCCAATACTCAATCTATACTGATAACAGAAGATGAATACAAGTCATGTTGAGCACCTCTTGTAATTGCAGAAATCAAACATGACTTCAAAGTTATAATTTTAATACCCTCTATACACATGTACATATTTATGTTTGTACAATACATATATTATATATAAAACAGAGAAACACAGGTCACACTCCATCTGCTTTGAAGCACACATAGAGACCTTTTCTGTCCAAGAGATAAGCAAACCAGGGATGCTAATCTACTTCATATGGAGAGCATGTTACTATGTACATGCAGCCTAGAGTATACTGTAAACCTTAAATGCACACAACAAACTCATTCAAAAAAATAGACGGGAGCAAAGCAGAGCTCTGAGCACTCAGGCACAGCTCTGCTAAGAGTGGCTCTTTGCAGTGGACATGTGCTAGCCCCACTGTCCTGCAGGGCAACCTCTGGCAAGTTAACCTCTTTGGGCCTCTGTGCTTCCCTGTGCAATAGGGACACATTGACATCTGCTTCCTAGGCCTGTGGCAGGATGAATGTGCTTGAGGGGCTTAGGACAACAGCCACAGATACCACACAAGCGTCAGTTCTTGTTCTCACCATTAGTTTTGTCACTGTCCTCTTTTTGCTCCTGTGGGAGCAAACAATTAAGACCTTGTCCAACCAGGTGCCAGATATGACCCCAACTCCCATATAAGTCCCATTCTGCCTTAGAGGGTGGCGTGATGTCCCAGGATAGATATGAGTAGGAGTCAAGCCCCATCAGGTAGAAGGACCAAGGGAGGGGCCTTGCTTACTGCCCCAGGTAGGCCCCTCAGCCTTAAGATTTTGGCCCCAGTGCCATGGTGGACACTGCTTGGCCCTGTCTTTAGGTTGCTTGGTGTTAAATTGGGGTCTCTCTTCTAGGATAGGTGGTCTTGACTGTGTCTGTCCCTCCTCCTCTGGCCTTCCCACACAGGGCTACTCAAGTTTGAATAGCAGGCTTGCTTGGGGCCAGTGAGGACCTTTATGTGGAGTGCTTGCCAGGAGTCCCCTGGGCCTGGGTAGCCTCCCTCCCAGTCATTCCAGGGAGGGCTTGCTGCTGCCTCTGGTCACTGCCACCTGTTCCATGCTCAAACACTGCTCAGCACCCCTCCTGTGAGCTCTCGACATGATAGGCTCAAAAATAGAAGGGTCAGCATATTCTGGGTCACCCCAGCGGGCCCACCCCATGTGCAGATGGTCTCCACATTCTACAGTGTGGATGTAGCCGTGGGCCCTGTGGCAGAATCAGGACTTGGTCTGCCTCCTTCACCCTGTGGCCTTAGGCCTCAGTGTCTTCACTTCCTACGCTGCCACATCTTATCTCTCCTTGGAGGGACTGAGGATTGCATCCTTCACCCTGCCTCCTTCACCCTGTGGCTGGGCCTGAACTGCAGGAGATCAGGACGTATGCATGCCCCCTTATCCTCAAGAAGCAGTGACTGGGCCCTGGCAGAGCTGGGGGCTGGAGGCCTTGGGGGAGCCGTGACCTGGTTTTGTCCATTTCTGAAGGGAATGAGCTCCGTTTTCTTCAACAAAGGGGAGAACTGCATCGCCGCAGGCCGGCTTTTTGTAGAAGACTCCATTCATGATGAGTTTGTGCAGAGGGTGGTGAGTCCTGCTCTGGGGTCTGGGGGTGTTGGCTCACTAGGACAGCAGCCTGGCTGGGGGGCTGGATCAGGGGAATCAGGGCTTGGTCAGGTACAGCCAAGCTCCATGTCCACCTGGGCCAGTGGACCCTCAGGGAGTTGTACTGAGTCTTCATTGGCTTTTACTATCAAGTAAAATCAATGTGATGAGGCCTCAGTTCCCCACCAGTTCCATGAAGGTGGTCTGACAGGCTCAGGTTTGGGGTCTACATCACCTACAAGCTGGGAGAAGTAGCAGATGTCAAACCTCAGGCAGCAACTAGAGCCCTGGCTTTGCAAGAAACAGCAAAGCCCCATGGCTCAAATTGACATAACCAAAATGGGTCCATCTTGGGTTGGTTCCCTAGAAGTGGAGCCTGAGGCAAGAATTCAAGTGCACGGGGTTTACAAGGGGCCTTCTGGGTGAGGGCTAGAAGGTGGAAGGGGCCAGGAGCGAACAAGGGACAGAGTGGACAAAGGGTGTGGCCTCAGGTGAAATCTAGCCCTAATCTGACCATAGCCAGGAGCCCTGGAGCGGACAGGTGTTGCCTTGGGGTGCCCCCAGGTTGGGAAGTGGCAGCTGCCATCAACTGCTGAAAATGCCAGTAGCCACCTTGTAGCTGTGGGGATCTGGTGGGCTCTGGACATAATCTTCTCACTCTTTCCCCACCAACTGCTGGGCCAGGGATGAGAGCAAGTGGAGGCTGGCTCAACCCAGCTGGCAGCCCTTCCGCCATCCCTTCCCTGACCAGGGGTACTGGAGAGTCAGTTGAGAACCTCTACGGTGGCTATAGACAAAGTATATCTGGGAAGCCAGGAGAAGAGAGAGAGCCTATAAGCTAAGGACAGGGTGGCCATGCCCCCAGAGAGAGCCCTGGAGAAGAGCTGCTCTAGAACTGGTGCAGGGCTCAGGGTAGGGAGGGCAGTGGAAAGGGAAGGTCTTTCCAGGCAGGGCTGCAGCAAACAGCAGCTACAAATAGCAGCCATTCACTGAGGTCACAATTCTTGGCTAGCAGCCTGGGCTGAGACCTGAGCTTGCTTAGGCCTCTGCAGTGGCTGCCACTCACAGGGCAGCTGGCAGCTGAGTGTGCTCACAGGGTCAAGAGAGAGCAGAGGGCTCTTGGAACTCACAAGGCATTGCCCCCACCATATGCTGCTGGCTGTCAAGTCACTGGCCAGCACAGATTCAAAGGGTGGGGACATGGGCACCTGCCCTTAATTAGAGGCATCACCCAAAGTACATCCGCTTGGATAATCTGTGGCCAGCCTGGCCAAGCAAGTCCCATTGCTCTGATAGGCCCAGCACAGGAAGAACTGGGCCAGGACACAGGCCCATTGACAAGTAGAGATGAGAGTAGGTCCTAGGGGCCACTGAATGGGGTGTGTTGTTGGAGGCACAGAGGTCCTGTCCAGGGATCTGCAGGGGAGTCATCAGGGATAATTCTCTGGATAGGTGTGATCCCTGATAAAGGGAGAGAAAGGCTTCCAGGAGGCCTTACAGGTCATTCTCTGAGGCTGGAGACCAGGGAGCAGTTTGGGTCTCCAGCTTGGGAACAAAGCAGGGACTTGGTAGCAGGATGGAGACCCTTTCAGGACAGTCAGAGGTGCTAAGTGGGTGCTGGTGGAAGGGCAGAGGGTGGTCCCAGGTGCTTGTCTGGTCAGGGTCTGGCCTTAGAAGAGGAGGCCAGTCCATGCTGACCATGATATATCTCGAATGTGGATGGGATGATCTTGTTTGACTTTAGAAAACCAAGAAGGACACCTGGGAGGGGCAGCTGCAGTGCAGCCTGGAAGGTTTGATGTCTGCCTTGCCCCTGGTTGTGTTCCTCAAGCTCCTTAACACCTCCTCCCATAATGCTGCTTCACATTCTGAGTCTTCACATCCCCCAGCCCCAAATCATCAGATGTCCTGAGGAGACCCGAGCCAACATCTCTAGGCAGTGAAGCCCAGACTAACTTTTCTGTTGACTGAGGCAGCAGGGAAGGAATCCTAGAGAAGGGGCTTCAGAGATGCATTTGAAATGGACAGCATCCAGGGCAGGGTGGTCACTAGGCCTCCCTGGGCTTGGGTCGCCCTTAGAGACTTTGGAACATTCACATACAGGAGGCAGAGGGGTTTCAGCCTGGAAGGTAGGTTTGGAATCAGAATTTGGAAAGCCCTGAGAGCTAGACAACAGAGCACAGACTTTCTCCAGGGGTCAGCGGTGGGTCCCTGAAATGCAAACGGAGAAGGTGGCTTGGAGGCGACCTGTTGTCAGAAATTGCAGCAGCATCCAGGAGAGATGTGACTTGGAGGTCCTCCCACAGGTAGAAGAGGTGAAAAAAATGAAGATTGGCAACCCGCTGGACAGGGACACCACCCACGGGCCGCAGAACCACCAAGCCCACCTGACGAAGCTTCTGCAGTATTGCCAGCGTGGCGTGAAGGAAGGAGCCACACTGGTTTGTGGTGGGAATCAAGTATCTCGGCCAGGTCAGTCTGAGAGCGCCAGGCCCTCTGGGGTAAACTAAGGCAGCTGGTGCCATGGCCTCTGACTTTCTGCCCAGCTCTCATGAAGACAGCTAGAGGCCTGGGACTGGCAGTCAGGCTTCAGCCCCTTTCTGTGATTGTGAGGGGGATGACAGGGCTACTTCGGCACTGGCCAGACTCAGATGAGACTTGGTGAGGTGAGGACATAGTACTGGAGACATTACTCATGGTGGTTTAATCCACAGCAGACTGGACTTTCATTTCCCTTAAATTCACTGCAGCCTTGAATTTCTCACCTCCCATGAACCCTGTGACACAAAAGTTTGTGATTTTCTTTCTACTTCATTGGCTATTACTTCTTGGTGCTACTCTTTGGTGAAAACTCCTTCTCCACCTGTCCCCTCAGTGCAAGTACATACACAGGTCTGTCCTTGGCGTGGAGCTCTTTGTATGGTGGACACTTGACCAGGAGCATCTCACCTTCTGCAGCAGCTCTGATCCTCCTAGGTCTGTCTTTCTGGGCTATAGCCCACCCAGAGCTCTTGACCACATAGCTGACACTAGACACCTCCACCCAGCTGTCCCTCAGGATGTTTAACTCATTGGTCATCACCATGTCCACACCTGCTTCTCTAGAATCCTCTCTGACCAACCCATCCCAGGCAGAGGAGCAGGAGCTGCAGGGATGGGTTATCTGTGAAGCTTCCCCCTTATAAAGGAGCCAATGTGGTGACAGATGTGTCCCCTTCCCTGGGAACACATCTGTCACCACATTGGCTCCTTCATGCTTGCACAGAGGAGGTACACAGTAACATTGATGGATTGAAGGAGGGAAGGAAAAGAGATAATTTTCTCTTTTTTGACCCCCTACTTTTAATTATTTGCCTAGTTCTGTTAAATCTGAGCATCACTCTTGCCACTACTGTGCTGGCAGCTCCCAGCATCTCATCTTGCTGGGCCTGTCACTGCAGCCACTTCAGTGGCCTTGGGATCACTTTTAGTGCCTTTGCCCATGCAGCTGCTAGAGCTCTGGTGATTTCTGCAGTGTTAATACATGTCAGCAGTGACTCGTCCTCCCGTGACAGCAGCCTGAACTCCTTCACTTCATACCAGGGTCTCTCATGGTCTGTGTATGACTTGCCCTCCACCTGTGCTTGGGCCCTGTTGGGCTTCTTGTGTTTTTTTGCCCTCTGTGTCCACTTTTCTTGGCTTAGCAGACACTTCCCCAGCATCCCCACCTGGAGATCATCTTCCATTCAGCCCAAAGGGAATATAAGCACAGGCATTCCTTTGTCACCCCACACACTGCCCAGAGCTTTCAGGACTGCTGCATTCCCACTTTCTACTCACACTTCCCACTCCCACCAGATGAGAGTCCTGTGAGGCCAGAGACAACGTGTTCAGAGCATTCACAGGGCAAGGCAGGGATCAGCAATGATGGGAGGGCATATGGTGATGGCAGTGTGCACAGAGCAGGGCAAGCGATCCAGTGAGGGGCCTCAAAGTTCTGGAGTGGGGCTGGCAGGACCCAGGCCCTGGCTGGGCTGGGGAGGTATGTGCCCTCCTATACACCATGGTTCCTTGTGTCCCCTGCAGGTTTCTTCTTTGAGCCAACTGTTTTCACGGATGTGGAAGACCACATGTTCATTGCTAAGGAAGAGTCCTTTGGGCCTATCATGATCATCTCCCGGTTTGCTGATGGGTAGGGAGTCCTGCTGATGGCTCTTTTTTTTCTTTTCTTTTAATTTCAGGTTAATCTGAGGGTACGTAGGACATGATTAAGTTACAATGTTTGTGTTTGTTAGGTGAGGTCCCTGATGTAGTATACCCCTCACCCAGTACTTGTGCCATATTGCTGATGGCTTTTGAGGGCCTGGGTCTTTTCTGTGTGTTATCAGGGTCTGGACCACAACCAGCCTCATCTGGGAGGACAAAGCTTTTGTCTGCACCTCCACTCTGTCCCCCACAGAAGCCAAGAAGGAGCTACTAGGCACCTTAGCCATCTGGCCTCAAAAGCCCAGGACATTTCTTCTACCAGAGCCTGCTGGGCATGCACATCATCATGGCCAGCTCAGCTCACAATCCACTGAAAATGGCAGGGCTGTGAAGGTCCCTGGCTGCCCCTCATCTGTGTAGCACCTCAGAACAAGTGACAAAAGGCCACCTCATCCTCATATTCTACTACTAGCTATCAAATGGAATATCAAAATTGCCATGATATGCTGATTGTATTAGACTAAAAGACTTTAGTGCCATCTGCCAAATAGATATGGTAATGTCTGTAAACCTCTGAGTTCTAGTGAACACCCAAACCTCCTGAGGGCATAGGTGGGCACCCAGTGGGCCCTTTCTGAGTGCCTGTGGCCATGTCTGCAAGGACCCTGTGGCTGATCGCTCATGCACCTGCCTCGTCCTCTCACTGTCTCCTTGCCCTTCTCCACCCTGCCCTCTGTCTCCTGTGACTTGCTTTAACTTCAGCCTGGTTTTCTCCTCTGAAGGGCCTTTGTGGCAGGGAGTGTGCAGTGGGGATAGCTGCTGGACCTGACGTCCAGGCTGGACCCTCTTCCCCTTCCTCAGGTAGCTGTCTCTGGATTTTTCCTCCAGGGATGTGGATGCTGTGTTGTCTCGGGCCAATGCTACGGAATTTGGCCTGGCTTCTGGGGTTTTCACCAGGGACATCAACAAAGCCCTGTATGTGAGTGACAAGCTTCAGGCTGGCACTGTGTTTGTCAACACGTACAACAAGACTGATGTGGCTGCTCCCTTTGGAGGATTCAAGCAGTCCGGATTTGGCAAAGACCTGGGTAACCGACTCCTGCCTGTGGGAGGATTTCATTTGTTCATTCAACTAGTGTCTGTGAAATCCCCCTCCCCTCTGACAGGCCCTGCACATACCCTATGATAGGCTATGGCATATCTCACTGGGAGGGGCCAGGTGATAAGTCAGGGAACAGGGTGCTTGCAAAGAGAAAAGAGTAATGGGAGGAGGTGAGAAGAGTAACCTGGGAGAAGAGCCCCTGGCCAGGGGGCAGACAGAGCCTTTCTGACTGGGCACCTACACCTGAGTGGTGAGCAGTTGGCTAGGAAGGCCTGGGAGTGCTGTCCTTGGCAGAGAGATCAGCAGATCCTGGGGGTACCAGCTTTGGTCTTAGAGCTGCAGAGGGGCTAGAGTGGTTGGACTGCGCCAAGAGGCAGGAGGAGGGAGGACACGAGGCCTGAGAGGCAGGTAGGGGCCAGGCCTTGGGTGCTGGGGGCCATGGCCAGGGGCTTGGCATCATCCTCAGTGTGAGGGGGACAAGTGTGCCCCCAGGGACCCATGGGCATTGTGAGTCCACCAGCAGCAATGGCGTCACCAAGCACAGCAGGCGGCATCCTCAGGCACACATGGGAGCCGTGTACACCCTTCCTGGCATTGTGCCTGCCTAGTGCAGAGGACTGCTGCTTTCACCCTTCTCTTTCTGCCACTGACTCAGGCCTCCTGCTGCTCTCTCCATTGTGCCATGAAGGAAGACAACAGGGGACTAGAAAGGTCTGATGGGCAAGTGTACTATGGCCTGTGGCCAGGCTCAGGGAGAGCAGTGTCTCTTAGAGGCCTCGGCCTCTGTTTCCAGGCTCCATGCCAGCTCAGGGACGTCTCCTCTTCAGTGACAACATCAGGCTGACTCTGCAATCTAAGGGCATCCCTGCTGTTTTTTCTCCCTCTCCCCCGCCTCTACCTTTCAAGCCCTGCAGAAACCCCCAGGGTGCTTATGAGAGGAGCCCACTTGTGCCTACAGGGCAAGGCACAGGGCACACACACACACAGGCTGGACACTTGGGCTCTCTCTGTCCTTGTCGGCTGTCTCCTCCACCTCCCCCTAAGCCACCTTCCTGGTGTCCACCATAGGAATCCATGAGGCCCATCAGTATCTAGGGAAGGCTATGGGGAAGTCCCCCGGACATGATCTCAGCCACTTAGGACTCTTCTCTGAGTCCTCCTAGCTCTTTCCCACTCAGGTCCCTACTTCCTGCACAGAGAGGACCAGCATCTTCCCTGGAACAGACTTACACTCCACACATCCTAAACAGTCCCCCTGGGGAGAGTCAGAGACCTTGGAGAGACACGGCAGCAGCAGGGCAGCACTGGTCTTGGCACCAGCTACAGCCAGCAGGGGAGCAGCCACAGCCCACACAAACTTGTGGGGCAGTGATGCATCAGCTACTTGCCTAGCTGAGGGCGGGGCTGGTGCGTCTACCACCAAAACAATCTCTGCTTCCTTCAGCCAGTGGGGCTGCCCCTACCAGACAAGGTGATGGGAGCTGGGGAGACTGTACAAAGATTGCCCCAGATTGGCTCTGTATTCTGGGGAGTCTCAGCTCTAGTATGTACCACCAGGAGTACCTGGGAAGGGTACATGGGTTCCCTGGGCCTCAGCTCCATCTGTAGATGGGGGAGCCAGGTGATCCCTACTGGGTTGCTCCAGGGACTTTGCTAGGAGATATGAATGCTGTGCTGGGACCAGTGGTGGCCTATAACCATGACGTGTCCCAGCAGCATGTACTGTCTTACAGGAGAGGCAGCCCTGGATGAATATCTACGGGTCAAGACGGTGACCTTTGAGTACTGAAGAATGGTCTCAGTGGTGCCTCCTCATCCTGCTCACTGTGTCACCTTCTCCCCTGGGTGTCTGGGCTGGCTGCCCTGGTGGCTGCTCACCCTCTTTGTCCTCAGTCTGGTGCACAGCCCTTCCCACTGGAGTAGCAGTGAACACCCTCCTGCTGGCCCTACCTGCTTCCCAGGCAGCAGCCTCTAGCTGGGTGAGGAGTGACTCCCAGGAGAATAAAGGTTCTAAGCAGAAGCTGTCTATACCTCTGTGTCTGTCTGCCACATCCAGGTTGCTTCTGTGTGGCCCTGAAGTTTTGCAGTTGCCCCAAGTCCAGGGCTTGGCCTAGGATAGCCAGGGGTGCACAGGAGGAAGTGGATGAGGGTCAGCTCAGGCCTCCTAAACACAGGTGCTGAGACAGAGGCACAAGAGTTTTGGTGTGTCATGCCTGGGAAATACACATGAGATCGGGCAGGGGAAGTCCTGGACTTGATGCAGCTAATAGGCCAGGCCCCCTCTGAGCAAGCTCAGTTACCAAGGGCAGCCTGCTGACTACCATCCAGAGGGCCCGCAGTGAAGGCAGGGTGCTGGCTGCCTTCTGCCTTCTGTGTTTCCCTGGGGCTGCTCCTGGGCCTGGGGGGTCCCTCTTTGCTTTGCCTTTCCTCCTCTCTTTCCTGTGCCTTCCCATCTGTGGGAGCCTGAAGCCTACCCCTCTGCACCCCACCTATAGGCCCCAAACACTACAACCCAATCTACCTGCTGTCACTTCACTTTCTCCCACCTGTCATCTTCTTCTTGACAATCCAACCCTTACCACCACTTGGCTCTGCCTCTGTGGATCCCTGAGGGGCCCTTTTCCTACTTGGGGAGAGCACCCCGCTCTGCCCCAACTCATCTAGGCCTGTCTGCAGTCCTGTCCCCATTGTACACTGCCCTTGCTGGGCCTGTGACATCCCATCTCCTGGGAGGCCCCCTGTCTGGTTCTCCTCATGGAGTATGTGCTTTCACAGGAGGTTTGCCCAGACCTCCCCTTGCCAGGGGTAGAACAGCAATGATAGCAAGCAATAATTTGCAGAGTACTAAGTACACACCAGTTTGTTGAGTGTGAACTGTAGTCCAGGCATGGTTCCAAATCCTTTCTATATGTTTACCTCATTTACTGCTCCTTATCCCAGTGAGGTAGCAGCTATTTTTGTCTCAGTTATAAAGAAGGAAATTGAAGAGAAGTTTTGTTGCCTAATGCTACCCAGCTCCTATAGAATTGTGTTGCCTTATTCCTCACCCCTCTCCAATCTCCTGGAACTGCTCACCGGAGCCTTCACTCCCCCTCAGGCCTGAAGGGGTGGCCTGTGGAGGCAGCTGCCGCTGGGCACCCACACCCACCTTGGAGATAGCTAATATACCCTCCCTGTGGCCATGGGCCCTGCCCACAATGACCCATATGCTGCTATGATCAGGCCATGGTTCTCTCAAGACCTTAAAGGTCCAGGAAAAGGGCAGCACCTGTGGCTCAAGGAGTGGGGCGCTGGCCCCATATGTCAGAGGTGGTGGGTTCAAAACCCAGCCCTGGCCAAAAACTGCAAAAAAAACAAAAACAAAAACAAAAAGTCTAGGAAAAATGAGCAAATGCCACTCTGTGTGGCTTTTCAGAGTCCCCACAGCCCAGACCACTGCCAGGCCCTGGGCAGCCTACCCTTGTCCATTTTAAACCTGCCTCCTTGTGGTATGGCAGGCTCAGTCTTCCTGGGGCAACCAGCATTCTAGTCTCACTTCTTGTTGCCATAGAAGGAAAAAATGTGCCTTGTACTTCTTGCCTAAAGACTTTGAAGATCAACACTACCCCGGAATTGGTTTTCTACCGTGATGCCTTGAGAGGAAGCCTGTCCCCGTCTCTAGGGATGGGGACTTGCCCTGGCACAGGGCACACACCAGAACAGATGAGTCCCACATCTGCCCCTTCCTTTTCCCTTTGTTCTCCCCTTGTGAAGCTATGTGCACTGCCGCCAGCGCCTAGTCCAGCCCTGAAAGCAATTGTGGAACTATTTTTCTGGAATGGCCATCAGAGTGGTCATTTTATGAAGTTGGACAACTAAGTTGATAAACTCATCCCAAAACAGTGCTCTGAAGAGTGAACTAGGTGCTGGTGTCTGTGCACAGCTTCCCAAGGAGAGCACTTCGAAGGTGACCACAGTGGTATTCAGCAATGAGGTGTGGAGCACTTTTGGGTTTGTGAACTTAATTGTCTGACATTGTAAGACCTGTTAGCTATCCCCTAATTTTCTTTTCTTTGTCCTCATCCTACTTCAGTAATTTTGCCCAGGCATGTGGCTTCCCAGAAGAAAGTCCAAATTCCCAGCCTCTTCTGCAGGACCAAGTTCCAGTCCCCAGGATACACATGGAAGTGATTTGTGCCCTTCTGATACAGGCCCTATAGAGGGTGTCATGCTGTTGCCCTTCCTCTTTCCCTCCCAGAGGGTGGAAGCAGACTCTGGGGACATGGTGGTGGGCCTGTTCCCATCGTACAGACAAGGGTACCTTAGGGAGATGGAGGGAACTGGAATCCCACCATTGTGGAGCCATGTCTCAACTGAGGTAACTCACTGTTATCACTGCATGACGGACATGCTTTTATCACTCTTTTTTGAGATATACTCTCACTTTGTCACCCTTGGTAGAGTGCCATGGTGTCATAGCTCACAGCAACCTCAAACCCCTGGGTTAAGCATTCTTTTGCCTCAGCCTCCCAAGGCACAACAATACAGGCATCTGGCACAACGCCTGGCTATTTTTAGAAACGAGGTCTCACTCTTTCTTGGGCTGGTCTCAAACTGGTAAGCTCAGGTAATCTACCTGCCTCAGTTTCCCAAGTGCTGGGATTATAGGCATGAGCCTTCATGCCCAGCCCTATCACTGTCTTTTTGTGGTTTTAAAGTACATTTCTGTCTCACTATGTTAACAGAAGAGTTTAAGGTGGTTTAAAAGTAAAATAAACAAAAATATGCACAAGTGAGGGGGCCAGGAAGAAAGCGGCAGTGAGGTGAAAGGAATGTGGAGTCAACGTCAAAACCGCAGGCTGCAAAATTCTGTGTTCTTCCAAAGTTGGACCATAATTTAGCTCAGAGTTTTCTTGCCACCAAGAATATAAGGCAGTATTTTTCAACATTTTTTATCTCATGGCACACTTGAACCTATAAATAAACTTCCGTGGCACATTTAAATTATGTTGGTCAAAAAAAAAAAAAAAAAAAGAGCAGTGCCTGTGGCTCAGTGAGTAGGGCACAGGCCCCCTATACTGAGTGTGGCGAGTTTGAACCCAGCCCTGGCCAAACTGCAACAAAAATATAGCCATGTGTTGTGATGGGTGCCTGTAGTCCCAGCTACTTGGGAGGCTGAGGCAAGAGAATCAGCTAAGCCCAAGAGCTGGAGGTTGCTGTGAGCTGTGAGGCCATGGCACTCTACCGAGGGTGACAAAGTGAGACTCTGTTACAAAAAAAAAATTAAAAAAAATAATTTATATATATATATATACACACACACACACATACATACTTGTGCTTTGAACTTCTTTCAAAATAATTTAATTAATGATCTTTAAAATTTTTCACGGCACACCTAAGATCCTCTTAGGGCACACCAGATGAACATCACTGGTATAAGGAAACTTGGCCAGTGACTTAATTCACAGTGTTCATATGCCAGTAGCAAACTAGCTTTTCTGCTAGTTTTCTTCTCCTAGTGAACTTCTCCACTACTCCACCCCCTGCTGTGAACCCCCTGAGTAGTGAACTACTCCACCCCCTGCTGACTGAATGGATGCCCTCCTGGCCAAGAGAACCCCAGAAATACCCTAAAACTGAGTTAGTGGCCATGGAAAGCAACTGCCTTTTCCCCTTCTTGGAGATGTCCTTTGTAACTCACTAACAGGCACAAGGCTGTGCAAGGCAAAGTTTGAACCACACTTGCAGTTCATCAGTTCACTCAACAGATCTCTTGAGTCTGGTGTATGTCCAGTATAGGTCTGTGAGAGGGTTAGGGATAGAGTCTGGGCCAGGGTTCAAAAAGAGGAAAGGAAGCCAGTCCAGGGATTAAGAATAGACTTTATTTTAAAGGAGCAGAATGGAGTCTGACCAGAAGTAAGCCCCGCTTACACACAGTTTCAAGAGACTTTTATTAGTGTAGTTGGAATGTGGGAGAGGGTCATGAGAGGAGAGGGATGATGTGTCTGAGACGGATTGTTGAACTATTGCCTTCCTCAAAAGGGGTTAACCTTGCACCTACCTGGGCCTTATCTCTAGTGTCAGCCAGGACCAGGGTAGGAGATTCTGATGTTTCCCAGGAACATCAGCCTTGAAGCATTTCAAGAGGGTGGAAAAGTGGTTGCTGTGACCATGCCATTTGGTCTCTGACCTGCTTTTTATCACCAGCTGATTTCCCAGGATAGCTATACTCTTGTCAGGATCATGAGGACTTACAGGAGTAAGTGAAGGGGGTTGCTGTGACCATGCAGTTTAATTTCCGGCCTGCTTTCTTTTGTTACCTGTCTGTCAAATGGCTGTACTTTCTTCTTCACAGTCTAGTGGCTTGTCTCTGATTGGCGAAGGTCCTTATTTTATATCAACAGAAAGGAAGCCATATTCTGTAAAATAATTTAAAGAGGTTTATCCTGAGTCAAATTCCAGGACCATGGCCCAGAGCCACATCCAAGAAGCCTTGAGCAAGTGGAGTCACAGTGGTGGAGTTACATTTCAGGGAGACAGGAATTATAGGTAAAGTCATAAATCCATGTGGAAGGCATATATTGCCTTGACCAATACTCACTGCAACATATTATCTCCTGGAAAAGAAAAACACATTACCAAAACTATTTCAGGAAGAAGTAAAAAAACTGACCAAATTTGTTAACTTTTGGAAAAAATACAGGAAAATATCCTTTAGGACTGGTTTACACTGTAGTTGCAACTACCCTCCACTCCATGAGCTTACTTCTTGCTCAGGCAGCAAGTCCATGGTGGATTGTTCCAGTTATCTATCCTGTTCCAAGATTCAGACAGCCAGCTGCTGTGGCAGAGGTGAAGGCAGCCCTGAGGAGTCTGTGTCAAGCTGCAGAAGCTCTGATGGGGAAGGAGGTGTCTCCTCTGCCTCCAGCCAGTGGCCTAGGGTAGCCACAGAGCTCCACCCAATCGCAGGGACTGGGAGGTACAGCCTTCCATGTGCCTCCAGGCTGCAGCTAGAGAAATAGCTAATTCCCACACCTGTGTAGCAGAATATTACAGGCTGAGGTCATGAGGGTAGAGCCTTCCTGATGGGAATAATGTCCTTACAGGAAGAGATTCTGTTACCGAAGTTTACTTGTTCTTGAGGCTGCATCAGAAGAGCAAGAACAAATGGTTTTTGAGAAGAAGGAAAGGAAAATTTATTACTTTGCTGACAAAGGAGGAAAGATGGCAGACTGTCTCAAAATACTGATTTTTCCGTCACATAAGCAGAAACAAAGTGCTTTCAAAGGAGAAGGACCTGTTGTCATTCAACTAATAATATAATGATTCTTAGGCCCTATCTCTGTCCCATCTCTGAGGAAGACAAAAGCAGACCTCTGCCCACCAGGGGCTGGCCTCCAGGCCCATCTTTTCTCCTCCAGGCCATTATCCAAAGCTGGAGTGCAGATTTCAGTTTCCAAAAAGAGTAGAGAAAGTTTTAAAGAGAAAAACATGAGGCCATTTCCTCTGTTATGCTGTCAGAGGGCTTGGTCTCTCTTTCTTCACTGGCACACCCTGAAGAAATGTCCATGTGAGGTCATAGCAAGAAGGTGGTTGTCTGCAACATAGGAGATTCTGTCCCTGAGACTGACCTCTGGTCATTCTGGCCCCTTGATCTTGGTCTTCCAGTCTCTAAAACCATGAGAAAATAAATTCCTATTGTTTAAGCCACCCAGTTTGTGTATTTTGTTACAGCATCCTGAACTAAGACACAGATCATAGAAAAAGAGGAAATTCCACAGAGCTACCACATCTCTAGTGCCTAAACTTGACAAAACACAAAACCAAAACTATGGCTCAAACATACAAATGGCAAAATATTTAACATCTTCAATAAAGTACCTGTAAATTGAATTCAACTAGTTGTAAAAAATAGTTCGTTATGACCAAATCATGTGCATCCCAGAAGTACACAGATGGTTTAAAGCAGGGATCCTCAAACTTTTTAAACAGGGGGCCAGTTCGCTGTCCCTCAGACCATTGGAGGGCCGGACTGTGGGTCCCAGGACGAGTTGTCTGCTAAGCAGGACAGGCAGAGGTGGCAAAAACACCTGGCAGGCTGGGTAAATGTCCTGGGCGGGCTGCATGTGGCCCGTGGGCCATAGTTTGAGGACGCCTGGTTTAAAGGGAAATATAGAATTGCCTCCATTGATAATCAAACACCACTTTTCTGTGTACCTGTGTTCAAATCTTACAACCATTACTTACTAACTGTATGACTTAAGTAAGTACTTACCTTCTCTGATCTCCATTTCTTCATGTCTGTAGAATGGGGTAATATAGTTCTTTATAGCAAAATGAAGTGTTTAACACATATTTGTGTGAGATGCAATTGCTCAATGTGCCATCATTATTTTTATCACTTTAAATAAACAGATAATTCAGTAGTTTTACATCTATTTATTCCACAAATATATATGTTGGGAACCTACTATGTGCCAGACACTGATCTAAAAGAAAAGATTTCTGCCCTCACCAAGTATATAGACCAACCACACAGCCTGAAAACATTTTTTAAGATTAAGAAGTTAGGCATGTCATGAATGAATAAAATGTATGTAGATACTATTCCATTTTATCACTTCCACAAATGTACACAAATCTATTATAAAAAGTTAAAACTTATCAAAACTTGCAGATACACTGATACTAACACTGACAGTTGAGAGTAATATAAATAAATGTAAAGATGCAGTATTAAATAATAACTGCAAAAAAATCTGTATTATGTACTGTACTACTTTCATAATTTCATACCACCTCTTATTTACTGTTGTGGTGAGCTCAAGTATTGTGAGTATCTAGTTAAAATGCCAGGGAATGCTGATCATCTCTGTAGAGTTTATCCCTCCAGTAAACTGCATATCACAGCAACAAGGGATGTCTTGCATATTTTGATTCTGTTTAGTCCAGTACCATAAATGCCACATAACACCATGGAACCATACAAAATGCTGTTAGTGATTATGGAAGTGCTTCTACAAAGAAAAGTCATGACACTACCAGAAAAAGTTGGATTGCTAGATTGAGGTATATAGGTGCCACTATTTCAGACAGATGATTCATCTTATAAACAGATAATATAAACCTATAGTATCAATAAATACACTACCATAAAAGTATTTTCTCTTCTCTATGATTTTCTTTCTTTCTTTCTTTTTTTTTTTTTTTTTAGAATATGACATAGAATTTATGCCATTGGACTTGGTAAAGTTTTTTTTTTTAATTAAATCATAGCAGTGTACATTAATACTATCACAGGGTACAGTGTGCTGTTTCTGTATACAATTTGAAGTACTTTCATTGAACTGGATAACATAGCTTTTTCTTAGCTTTTTCATGTCTTTTTCTTAGTTATTGTGTTAAGACATTTATATTCTACATTTAGAGAGATTCACATGTACCCTTATAGGATGAACCATAGATGTGATCCCACCAATCACCCTCCCTCCACCAACTCTCTCCCCTCCCCTCCCCTCACTCTCCCTTCTCCCCATATTCCTGGGCTAAAATTGGGTTATAGCTTTCCTCTAAAAGCTATAAATTAGTTTCATAGTAGGGCTGAGTACATTGGATACTTTTTCTTCCATTCTTGGGATACTTTGCTAAGAAGAATATTTTCCAGCTCCATCAATGAAAACATGAAGGAGGTAAAGTCTCCATCTTTCTTAATGGCTGCATAGTATTCCACGGTGTACATATATGACAATTTATTGATCTATTCATGGATTGATGGGCTCTTGGGCTTCTTTCATGACCTAGCAATTATGAATTGGGCTGCAATGAACATTCTGATACAAATATCTTTATTGTAGTGTGATTTTTGGTCTTCTGGATATATACTTAATAGAGGAATTATAGGATCAAATGGCAGGTCTATTTTTAGTTTTTTAAGTGTTCTCCAGATGTCTTTCCAAAAGGAACGTATTAGTTTGCAATCCCACCAGCAGTGCAGAAGTGTTCCCTTTTCTCCACAACCACGCCAGCATCTGTGATTTTGGGATTTTGTGATATGTGCTAATATTACTGGTGTTAGATGATATCTCAAAGTAGTTTTGATTTGCATTTCTTTGATGATTAAGGATGGTGAGCATTTTATCATATGTTTATAGGCCATACGCCTGTCTTCTTCAGAGAAGTTTCTCCTCAAATCCCTTGCCTACTCTGAGAGGGGATCACTTGTTCTCTTCTTGCTAATACACTTGAGTTCTCTGTGGATTCTGGTTATTAAACCTTTGTTGGAGATATAACTAGCAAATATCTTCTCCCATTCTAAGGGCTGTCTACTTGCTTTACTTACTGTCCTTTTGGCTGTGCAGAAGCTTTTTAATTTGATCAGGTCCCAGTAGTATATTTTTGATGTTGCTTCAATTGAAGGGGGTCCTCTTCATAAAATTTCCGCGCAGGCCGATTTCTTCAAGTGTTTTCCCTACACTTTCTTCTAGTACTCTTGTAGTTTCATATCTTAAGTTTAAATCTTTAATCCAGTGAGAGTCAACCTTAGTGGTGAAAGGTGTGGATTCAGTTTCAGTCTTCTGCAGGTTGCCAGCCAGTTCATCCAGCACCATTTGTTAAAAAGGGAATCTTTTCCCCACTCAATGTTTTTAATTGGCTTGTCAAAGATCATATAATGGTAAGTAGCTGGGTGCATCTCTTGGTTCTCTATTCTGTTCCATACATCTACCTCTCTGTTTTTGTGCCAATACCATGCTGTTTTGATCACTATAGATTTATAGTATAGTCTGATGTCTGGTAGTGTGATTCCTCCTGCTTTGTTTTTATTTCTGAGTAATGCCTTGGCTATTCGAGGTTTTTTCTGATTCCATATAAAATGAAGTATTTTTTCAAGATCTTTCAAGTATGACAGAGCTTTAATAGGGATTGCATCAAAATTGTATATTGCTTTGGGTAGTATGGTCATGTTAACAATGTTAATTCTTCCTAGCCATGAGCATGGTATGTTTCTCCATTTGTTAACATTTTCAGCTATTACTTTTCTTAGATTTTCATAGTTCTCTTTATACAGATCTTTCACGTCCTTTATTAGGTAAACTCCCAAATATTTCATCTTCTTTGGCACTACTGTAAACAGAATAGAGTTCTTGACTATTTTTCCAGCTTGACTGTTGTTGGTATATATAAAGGCTACCGATTTGTAA
>NW_003852496.1:88338-109674 GCF_000181295.1 Otolemur garnettii | reverse complement strand
CTTGTTTGCTTTGGTTGATTTAAAGCCTATTGTATCTGTGAATAAAATTGCAACACCTGCTTTTTTCTGCTTTCCATTTGCCTGGAATATAGATGACCATCCCTTCACCCTGAGTCTATATTTATCCTTTAAGGTAAGATGAGATTCTTGTATGCAGCAGATATCTGGCCTGAGGTTTTATATCCAGTCAGCCAACCTATGCCTCTTTAGAAGGCAATTTAAGCCATTCACATTGATCGAGAGTATTGATAAACCTGGTATAATTTTGGGTATCAAAATTTTGGAAAGTCCAGTGAACATCTGAACATCTTTAATCCTTTCACCACTGTAGAAGTTGGAGTTTGGTCAAAATTTTCTGTGTGAGTTTACTTATGTAGTGGAGGATTGCGCTGGTCATTATGGAGGATAGGTCTGAGAATATCCTGGGGTGGGGGGGGCTGGTTTAGTTATAGCAAATTTCTTCAATGTGTGAATGTCATTAAAGTATTTAATTTCTCCATCATAAATGAAACTCAGTTTAGCTGGTTACAGGATCCTGGGTTGAAAGTTATTTTGTTTTAGGAGGTTAAAAGTCGATGACCACCCTCTTCTAGCCTGAAAGTTTCAGCAGAGAGATCTGCAGTCATTCTAATATTCTTCCCCTTGTAGGTTATGGTTTTCTTACGTCTAGCTGCTTTCAGAATTTTCTCTTTCATATTAACTTTAGTGAAGTTCATTATGATGTGCCTGGGTCATGTCTTGTTCGGGTTGAGTCCTGCTGTGGTTCTGAAACTGTCTGCTATCTGAATTTCAGAATTTCTTGGCATGTCTGGAACATTCTCTTTCATAATTCCATGAAGTAGAGCCTCTGTGCTTTGTGAAGCTACTTTGTCGCCTTCAGGGATTCCTATAAGCCAAATATTAGTTTTCTTCGAATTATTCCAGAGCTCTCTGAGAGAGTGATCCATTTCTGCTCTCCATTTCTCTTCATCCTTGCACGCTTGGGCACATTCTGAAGCTTTGTCTTCAGTGTCAGAGATCCTTTCTTCTGCCTGCTCCATTCTGTTGCCGAGGTATTCTACTGTATTTTTCAGATCTTTGAGGGCTGCAACCTCTTGCCTCAGTGTTTCAAAATCTTTGATCATTTTATCTTTGAAATCATTGAATTCATGTGACATCTTTTGAATAATTTCTTGAAATTCTAATTCCCTCCTTCCATTCTGTTAATCTTATTTGGTATCCAAATTCTGAACTCTATTTCTGATATCTTAGCCATCTGTTCATGGATGGGATCTTCAATTGCATCTGCCCCATCCTTCTTTGGGGGAGTTGGTCTACTCTGGTTATTCAAGTTACCAGAGTTTTTCCACTGATTCTACCCCATGCGGAATTTACAGTGTTTGGAGTCCCTACCAGAACCATTCAGTCAGTGGCTGCCACTGAAGAAGATGCCAGCTTCCTCTGGTTGCTCAGAGAGGCAGAGTGTGTCTGTCTGGAAGGGCCTCAGGGGTGTGAGCCTTGTTGTTCCCACTGCTGTGACTGCTGGTCTTTGTCTCAGGGTACAGCCATTCTAGTGTGGTTCCCTCTCAACTGACCATCCTCTTGTAGTTTTCGGGCCTCCAGCCAGGGATGTCAGGAGCACACATCTCTGCCAGTTCTGGGCCCACCTGGTGCAGTTGCCTGGAGCAAGGAACTCCTTTGCCATTGCCTGCAGGTGTGCGTGGCTCTAGCAAGCAGTTCTGGGCCTGCTGGGAGTTGGGGACTTCTCTGCCATGGCCCATGGGAGTCATGCGGCTCTAGCAAGCAGTTCTGGGGCCTCCCATGTGGGTGCCTGCCATGGGGGACTCCTCTGCCACTGCCTGCGGGATGTGCATGGGTCTAGCAGGTCTCCAGCTTCAGGATGGGGACTGGGTGGTTGGTCTCACAGGGGTGGGGGATGCTGCTCTTGGGCTCCCCCTCACTGTCTCCGTAGGCACGGGGGAAAGGTGGACTGGAAATTCAAAATGGCAGTGAAAATGTTTGTTCAGTTTTCCTGCCAGCTGAGAGAGTGTTCAGAATCTCAGCAGGGTCCCTCTAGGGGAGTAGACCCCCCTTCCTGTAGCTCTCACACATGGGGTGAGATAATAGGTCCTTAGTTCACCTCTTGCCTCTAGAAAACTTACAGGAGCAGACAAAAAGAAAACAAAGAGAAAAACACAACTTTTTGGGGGGTGGTGACAGACACTTTTCCTTTGGGATATATTATGTACCTGTAGATTGATTTCTTGGAGTCTCAACTTGCCTTTGCAGAGGTGTCCTGAAGATATCACTCTTCTCTCTCAGCTGGGCTCCCAATCTTCAACTTTATTGGGTATTTTCTGGACATTATCCTTCCCTCTGGATGGGAGTTTCTGTTAGAGGCTGGTTCCTGTCAGCCATCTTGCCCCTCCCCCTAAATTGTCACGTTTTAATAAATCCTGCAATGATCTAATACTAGCACATTGTATTACATGTTGTTTTAAGCATTGATGTGTTCCTTGTAAACGTTTGAAATACACCATTTCTTTAGATACTACTAGACTCAAAACATGGACGTGGCCCAGGTCTACCTCCTGGTAGAAGGAGCTGCATGCCTAGTGAGGAGATAGGCTGCACCCAGACTTTCAGGCCCACAGGGGAGGGTTGGCTGGGGGACTGTGGCTGACTCTAAATCTCTTCCCCTCTGCCAGCTGCTCCAGGTAAAGTCAGCTAACCCTATTCTTGGGGGCAAAGTCAGTGCTCTGAGGGGATTCCCAACCACCTGGGGGTGCTGTCCTGAGGGGTTCAGGTAGCCAGGCCAGCAATTTTTGGACACACACAGGAAGTGTTTGTCCTTATCACTTGTAGGACAGGCTGTGCAGGGCCCTGGAAGCTGGACCAATTGCTAGGGACATTCCTAGCACCAAGGAGAACCCAGCAGAGGGTCTGTAACCCTCCTGCTTCAGGTAATTGGGGGTGGGGAAGTCTTCCAGGTCCCATTGCAGGAGGTCTTCTAACAGAGGAAGCTTGTCCCTAGCCTTCACTGCTAGGCACTTAGTGGTAGGCACGCCTTAGTGTCCTATCTAAGAACAGGAATTGTACTCTTCCTGCTCCTGGGACATGTCATGGTAACTCTGATATTAGGGACCACTTTCATGTGAGCTGCTGGGCCTGTCATGGTAACTCTGTGATATCAGGGATTACTTTCATGGGAGCTCTAAGTTTTGTTCTTGCTCATGGTTTTGGAGACTGAAGATGGGCTCCTAATGACATTGTTGTCTTCCTTCCTGGTAGCTCTTAGCCAGGATGCACAAAGGTGGTGTAGGCCTTGGAGAGGGGTTGTAGACCCCTGGAGTGTGGGGGGAGGGGTGAACAATAAGGGCCTGGCCTACCCTGAGACCCAGTCAGTTTCCTCTTGTGGAGCTCTGGGCTAGTGCCCACTTATGCGGCAGGACAAACAGTAATGACAGACTGCTTCCTCACATGTACCACAGTGAAGCCTTTGCACTGTAAGTAGACAGGCTGTGGGGAGAGCCCTAAACCAGCTCTGCATTATCCAGCATAGAAGGGGGGTGCTGAGGGGCTTCACATGGCCTTGGAATATCTTTAGAAAATCAGAGATCTCATTTCTTAGAATTTTACCATAATAATTTATATATATATATTTGTTTATAATATCAAATTTAATGGATTTGTTATAATCCATTAAATAGTCATCTTTTAACTGGAACTGGATTAATCATATCCCTCTTTTTCCATGTTAATTCATTCACTGGCTTGGCTTCTTCAAAAGAGGCAGCCTAATATAATGGGAAGTATCATTTTTAGGCTCAGTCAGAACAGAGTTTGAAGCCCACTCTGTTTTTCAAGGCTGTGTGGCCTTGGGGAAATGGAATAACTCTTTAGTAGAGCCTTAATTTCCTTATCCATATCAGGGCAATGCAGAAATCCACCTACAGGCTTATTCTGAGGGATAGCAATGACCCTCAGAAAGCACAGAGCACCCAGAGTGAATTCATACTTTCACTCTCAATTATAGCCCCTTCTCATTTATTCCTCCTATCAGCAAATGTCCTTGAATGCTGTAGAGGTCCTTGCCAGTGCCCTGTCCATTGCCCTGGCTGTCCAGCCTCTGGCACACCTGCTAGACTCCCAGCTGTCAGTACCTGCAGTGATTGTGTGTGTGTTTTCACTGCAGCCAATTTCAAAGGACCAGAGGACTCATGAACCCCCAAAGCACCCCACATCCAAACACAGACAGGAGTTGCCATGTAAACACCCCAGCTTGCTCTCCTTCAGGTGGGATGTCTCCCAGAGGTCACCAGTGGGACTGAACTTCCAGGTGCCTCTGGTGGTAACTAGCTTGATAACGAAACTGGACGGGCTGTCTTCCTCTCCTGTCTCACTTTCTCACCCCTCTACCAGTGTTTTCTTGTATTATCTCCTAAATGAACTATTTGTATTTGGATCCTTGTCTAATGGTCACTTTTTTGTGGGTGGGGCCCCAGCATTAGGCAAGTATCTGCAGGGCACAGGCAGAACCCAGGGAGTGAAAGCAGAGGTGCACATCATGGATCCTGCAGGGGCGCTGCAAAATCAACTTGTAAAAGGCAGATTCATTGGAGAAAAGACACAAATTTACTTAATGGGTACACACTTAATGTTTAATTTCTACCCCTAATACCTAGCACTAGCCAAAATGCACACACTAGCAGTGCCTTAGCAGTAGCCCATCCCTAATCACTAGCGCTAATCCCTAGCCATAGCCAATCTCTAGCCCCAGCCATAGCCAACACCCAAGACCAAGGCCCAGCAATAGCCCATCCCTAATCACCAGCCTTAATCACCAGCTCTAACCCCAGCCGGGAAGTCTTCAGAATGAAGACCTAACCCTCCAGTGTGGTGCAGAAACTTATATACCATCTTGAGGTTACAGAGAGAAGGGGGGCCTGGGACCTGGCAAAACAGGTCAGTAATTCTGCTGAGGGGCAGTAAATGGTCACCAGGGAGACTTCAATGGGCTTGAAGAACATGCAGTGGACTGGGGCAAAGTCTGTTGGGCCTGTGGAGTGGACAATGGTTTGTGACAAGTCTATTTAGACTTGTTGAGATACTTTAGTCCTCCTTCCTGTGATATGTGTGAGATCAGTTAACAGAAACTCAGGGAAGAGACTGGTGGTCATTTTCTTCTTTAGTAGGTCTAGACTTTTGGGAGATAAGGAACTTCAGAGCAAACTAACCTGTGCTTTGGGAAAGATGGTGGGAGCCAGAAGGGTAGGATGAAGGGAACTTGAAGTGTCTTTAGTTCAGTATGTTAAAATGCTATATTTAGGTGTATGGGATTCTGAGTCCTAACAGAGCCACTGGGAATTCCCAGGCCTCAGACAGCTGGGTCAGGGTGTAGAAAGTTGAAGGCAGCATTACTAGTGGATGAAACGATGCATCCACAGGGAGGGCAGACCCTGAAGGCCAGGGGCTGTGCCTGGAGGTACTGAAACCAGATGGTGAATAGGGCTGTATGTTCAAAGAAAAGCAGGATAGGGTGAGTGTGAGCACCTGCAGAATATCTCTAGGTCTAACAGTCGTCATTTGTTGAAAGAGTATCATAAGTGTTTCACTGAGTTTTGTGGGTCTACATCTGCACCCAGCGCCCCTCATCAGAGGATACTGTTGCTGTCAATAGGCCTGGCAGGCCAGGAGGATAAAGGTGAACTTTGCCTGAGGCCACTCCCTCTCAGATTCCCACTTCTCTTTGGGGCCTATATTGAACACAACTATCAAAAGACATTTTTGAGTTAACCACAGAAAATCACTTAAGAGGACTGAGAATTGCCAATTTTTCTAGGTGTGGTAATAATAGGGTAATGTTTAAAAAATAGACCTTATGGATTAAACATACTTTCAAGTGAAACATATCTGCTGATATTACTCCAGGCTGGGCACAGTGGCTCACACCTGTAATCCCAGCACTCTGGGAGGCTGAGGCCATGGGTGGACTGCCTGAGTTTAGGAGTTCCAGACCAGCCTGAGTAAGAGGGAGATCCCTGTCTCCAAAGAACAGCCAGTCATACTTGGGAGGCTAAGGCAAGAAAATTACTTGAGCCCAAGAGTCTGAGGTTGCTGTGAGCTATGAGGCCTCTGCACTCTGCCAGGGGGCGACAAAGTGAGACTCTGTCTCAAAAAAAAAAAAAAAAAAAAAAGAAGAAAAGAAAAGAAATGAAATTCAAAAGAAAGCAAAAGGAAAACTAAAACAAGAGTGTGTGGGGTCACACACATACATTTCTTAAAAAAAAAAAAGACAAAATGCAGACCCAGAGAGAAACTGGCTTGGGAGGTATGGGGAAACGGTTTGCCTGCTCTCTCTACTTTATCCCCTGGCCATTTCTATAGAAAGTTTAGTAAGGCCAACCCCCTGGCACAGTACTGACCTCCAGGGCTGAAGGGCCTCAGACCCGCAGGACACCTTTGTCTGGAGCTCCACCCTAGCGATACTGGAATTTCGTCTTCAGTGGGTTCTTGGTCTCCCTGATTCAAAGAATAAATCCGAGGACCACAGATCAGTGGTAAGATAGGATTTATTTACAGAAAAGAATATAAAAATACCAAATCTCCAGCAGGGAGAGGAAAACCCAAGTCAGGAAAGAAAAGCTCTCTGTCTCTCTCACTGGGCTCTTTGTCTAGGGATATGTATAGGTGCAATGGGTTCCTTGTACAGGAAGCCAGGAAATGAACAGGCACAGTTCCTTCCACTGGGGCAAGGTGAATGATGCATTAATAAATGGACACATTCATGGAATAGAGGCCTAGGAAACTTACATGAAATTGACCTGGGCACAGGAAATGGGGGTTCCCTGCTCAGTCATAAGTGCAAGGGGAAGGAGACACCAAGGCGCCTGTGTCTCCCCTGCAGTTGTTCAGCCCCTCTGGCTATTAGAGTCTACGGTGGGGGTGAGAGGCGCCCCTCTTGCCTACCCTCCAGCCCGCTGGTTCCTCTGCTGGCTGCCAGCCGCACCAACACCTCCGAGGACGAGGCGGTGGGTCCTTCAGCTCAGCTCGGCTAAGCTAGCTGGGACGCCACCTGTCCTGTATCACTAGGGATCACAAAGTGACCCCAGAGCGCCAGCGGCAGCGGGTTGGACTGTGAGCCAGGGGCTGGCGGTGTCTGAGGCCTCCTCATCCTGCGCAGTCTCTCGCCCGGCCCCTGTTCAGCCCAGACACCCGGATTCCCAGGGTACCCCGCTGCCACCGCCCCTTCTCCCGCCTCCGCCCCTGCCCCGCCCAGTCCCTCCTCCTTCTGTGACGCAAAGGGCGGGACCCAGCGGGGGCGGCGCCCGGGCGGGTGGGGACCTAGTTTCCCGCTTCCTCGCGGGGCTGCGCGGTACCCGGAGCTTGGGTCTTTTTTCGCTACAGCCTTCGCCGGGCAGGGGCCGGGTCGGAAGGTCGGGTCAGCTTGGGGCGGAGGGGAGCGGAGACCCCGTCACGCCGCCGAGCGTGCCCTAGGCTGGGAGCGCGCACAAGGTGAGTAAACCGGTGGGGGGGAGGGGTATGGGGTCCCAGGAGGGAGCGGGCGCCCGCTG
The DNA here is from genome assembly GCF_000181295.1 of Otolemur garnettii. Lineage (NCBI taxonomy): Eukaryota > Metazoa > Chordata > Mammalia > Primates > Galagidae > Otolemur > Otolemur garnettii. The sequence continues at coordinate 102,121 of NW_003852496.1, read as the reverse complement.
GGGGACACTTGAAGTGTGGGAGACACGCCCGGGAGGGGCCAGAGCAGCAGGTGCGCAGAAGATGAGGGGAACCTAGGGCGACCTGAGTTGACGGAGGTACACTTGGGGTTCCTGGGCGGGATTGGGTGACGCCTAGGGAAGACCAGAGGAAGGGGCAGGGGAAGAGGACACCGGGGACCCGGCCAGTCCTTCTTCATAGGTGGCTCGCAGGCGCGCTCCTCGGCATCTCAGGTGTCTGGACATCTAGGACCTCCCATGGCCCTACGTCACCCTCGGGAATTTTGCTGCCTTAGCTGGAAGTCCCTGCTAATCCCTACCTCTGGCTCAGCAAATGGTCCCGGGTGGTCTCAGTAAAAACTTCCCGGTGGAAAAAACCTACTGGGAGTGCCAAGCAGGGATAAGTCTCTAAGATCCCAACCTTTTTAAACCCTTGAGTTCACCTAAAAATGCAAATTCTCTAGCCCCACCCCACACCTCTGAACCCACTCTGGAGGTGGGGATCAGCCCTGTTAGTCTTTAGCGGGTATTCCTGGTGGTTCGTATTATTTCATAGTTTAAGAATTACTGATCTAAAACATTAGAGCTTTCAAGGTACCCTGTGATGGAAACGTATTACTCCATTTAATCTTCACAACGCTATGTAGTAGATAATATCCTCATTTGACACATCTAGGAAGGGGAGGTTCTGGTATTCCAATCTTGGGGTCAGGCTTCGGAGACTTGCCACTGAATGGTCACCTGTGCAACTGAGAGGTGGAGCCCACAGATCCTGCAGCTGCACTGCCAGGCCCAGGCTGTTGTTCCAGAATCTCAGCCCACTAGATGCATGGTGAAGAGCAACCTTCCTCCTTGCCTTTGGGGAGCACTGGTTAGTGTGAGGTGCTGGAACTAGGCCCCAACTGTGTTCAGACTGGGGTGCCACACAGGTGTCCAGAGGCCTAAGTTCAAGACCAGCCTGGATGACAGAGTGTCAGTTTCCTCTTAGTCTGATAGGGACAGAGCCCCCCTGGATGGGGTAGCTGGGAGGGTGAGTGGCCTTGCAGACTCAGGTGTTGGTTTGACTGGTGGCCAAGGTGGACCATGGCTTGCCCTCCCTGCCCTTCTCAAAGCTGCTCAAACATGGGAGGGTCCCTGGCCACTGTGTCTACAAAAGGGTGTCTTGGCCTCCACACTGCTGGTTTGGGCTGGGTGGCTCTTTGTTGTGGGGGGAAGTCCTGGAATACCCCATCCTCGCTGTGACAACCCCAAACTCCTGCAGACCTTGCCTGATGTCCCCTGAGGGAAGCTACATCCATGCGCAACCCCTAACTCTGGAGTCCATGCTTCTTCCATCCACAGCCCCATCCCCCACACTCTCCCATTGGGATCCTCCTTCAGCCTGCTCTTGAGGACCTGTTTGTTCATCTGTACTAGTTTCTAATGACACGAGTGACATTTGAGCACACAGTCCTTACAAAACACTCCAGTGTTCCCAATGAAGCTGAGGGGCCTTTGAGCACCATCCATGGGGATGTGAGATCCATGCTGGATGACCATGCTGTTCCCCCACCCTGTAAGGGGCCCAGAACAGGTGGGAATGATGTTTTGCTGCTGACCACGGGTGGCCCTCTGACCCCAGTGACAACCCCCTCACTTCTGTGGGGAGCCAAACCTGTCTCTTAGTGTGCCCTCCTCACTTGCCAGGCTCTCTGGGAGCTGCCTCCAGGTTGTACCACTGGCTCTGCCTTTTTCCTGGGACAGCTGCATGTGCTTTCCCAGCAGGGCTCCTGGAGTGGGGGAGCATTCAGCAGGGCTGTTCTCATGTTGTGGCCTCTGTCCAAGCACAGTGACCCTGCGTGTTCTTGGGTGAGCCTTCTGGGGCATGTGTGTGAATGACTGCCAGGACCACTGGTGCCTCATGTGGTGAGGACATTAAGGCCCTGAATTATGGTAACTACCAAGTTGCTTTGGGCAGAGGTGGACTCCCTGTGGGCCGTTTTCTGGGCCCTTCACTCCACCTGTCTGGCACCATCTGGTGGTGACATGAGGCACCTCAGTTGGTTTTATAATACGTACTTGTTTTATTAATTTTTTTTATTGATACATAATGTACATATTTTCAGGGTATATGTTATAATTTAATACAACTATATAATTTTTAAAGATCAAGTCACTGTAGGTGGGATATCCATCATCTTAAATATTTGTCTTTATATTAGGAACTTAGGAATTCTCTCCTAGCTGCTTTGGAATATACAGTAGATTACTGTAAACTGTAATCACTGTACTGATCTATGAAACACTAGGTCTTACTCCTTCTGTCAAACTGTGTATTTGTGTCCATTCATCATCGTCTCTGCATTCTCCCTTCCCTCCCCTTCTTGGCCTGGTAACCAGCAGTTTACTCTTGATCTTCATGAGATCCACTTTTTTTGGCTTCTACATGAGTAAAATATTTGACTTTCTGTGCTTGGCTTACTTCACATAACATAATGACCTCCAGTTCTAACCATGTTGCTGCAAATGACAGAACTTTACTCTTTTATGGCTGATAGCATTCCATTGTGTACATTTACCACATTTTTATAATGCATTTATCTGTTGTTGGGCACTTAGGTTGATTCTTTATCTTGACTATTGTGCATAGTGTTGTAATAAACATGAGAGTACAGATTTTTTTTAATATACTGATTTTTTTCTTTTGTATCTGTACTCAGCCATGGCATTGTTGGATCACATGATAGTTGTATTTTTTGTTTTTTGAAGAAACTCTGTGCAGTTATCTATAGTGGCTCCACTAGATGCTTTTCTACCAAAGCATTAAGATATGAGGGTTCCCTTTTCTCCCCATCCTTGCCAACATTTGCTATTGCCTGTTTTTTGGATAAGAGCCATTTTAACTAAATGAGGTAATATCTCATTAGGGTTTAATTTGCGATGACTGGTTATGTTGAGCATGTTTTCAAAAACCTGTTGGCCATTTGTATGTCTTTCTATGAGAAATGTCTGTTCAAATGTTTTGCTTATTTTTAAAAATTGGATTTGACTTTTTGCTGTTTAGGTGTTTGAGCTCCTTAGATATTTTGGTTATTAATCCCTTGTCAGATGGATAGTTTGCAAATATTTTCTCCCATTCTGTGGGTTGTCCTGTTGCCCAGGACATCAATGCCCTGCCTTGGCAGGAAAGGGCCCAGGTAAAGCAAGTGCCTCTTTTTGTTCCTGTCTATAGGACTTGGATGTCCAGGTGCTTGCACAGCAAGGCCTTCTCCCCACTTGAACTTTGGGAATCCCTGTTTCAGTACTGTAATGTATTTCCTGAATAGTCAACATTTTTAAAGATATCTCAGAGCCCACTTTCTTGAAAATGAGTATGAAATGAAAGCTTACACATTTCCCCAATTCCCCAGACATTTAAACAGTGAATGTGTGGGTATCAGATACTTCTGAACATTTAATTAAAACATGCATCTAATACAGGCAGTCCCTGAGTTACAAACATCTGACTGACATGCAACTCACAATTAACTAGAGGCTGTTGCAGATAATGGGTAAATAAATATACCTGTTTCAACTTACATATGAATTCAACTTAAGAATAAAGCTACAGAACCTGTCTCATTTGTAACCTGGGAATTTCCTATATATCCAATTCCTGTAATGTTTTCAATATGCCCATAATGTTGTACTTATTACACTCTTAATTATTTCACTTACATTAAAACTGGTTAGAAAAAGTCAAGTATCTTGGGTAGGGATGCAGATAACATTCATTTGGATGATTTATTTCTTCTCAGTATTGTTTTCCTTGCATGAAGTAATTTTACTACTGTGTTTGCATCTTTCAAGGGTTTTAGGAATCTCACTGAATCCAAGAGAGAAAGCAATAGCTGTCTGAGAGCAGCTGAGCCCCCAGGCCCGTGTGGGTTGGGGTCCACAGCTTGACTCTGGGCTGGGGGGTGGGGGACCCAGGGCTCCTCCCGTCTCATCTGCATGTCTTCAGGCTATGTCCCTGTGGAGTCTCAGGTGGTGTGCCATGAGACCCTTGCAATCATTTCTTTCTCATAGATGTAATTTGATTTTCTTGAAACTTGGAGTCTTTCTCAGCAGTGAGGGTATCTTTTAGTTTAGTATAGCTGGCAGTACCCACCTCCTTGTTGTGCCCTAATTACTTAGTATATTTGGAAACTCATTTATGTCTTACCTGACCCTTAGTACACTTGGAAGGGGGATAGGCTGAGTCTGTGTGGCTGTGTTTCTCCAAAGGCCTGATTGTTGACAATGTTGTGGGGCACTCTTTCTCACTGCTTGTCTTGTCTGTGCTCAGCAGCAGTTGGAGCTTTCTTCTGCCAAGTTACTCTGTCACCAGGGGTGTTGGTTGAGTTTTTCTGCTCTTGGTCCAGTTTCTACTTTTTCAGCATTCCTGTGACTTGTCCACTTATTGCTGCTGCACCCACACAAATGATGGTCCTGGCTTTTTGTGAGGTTACATGAATGTTATAGAATTAACAAAGACCTGGCTATGCGATCATATTTGTGTTACTAATATCAGGAAAGGAAGTTTCCTGTGATAGGCTACATTTCATCCCTTATCAATTTTTAATTTATGATTTATTTTATATGTTTATTCATTCTTTATTGGTTTTATGCTTTCTATATTAATTTTAACTTTTCTGTTTTGATATCATAATAAACTCATGTCTGTTTGCAGATTTCAGCTACTGTAAAGCAGTAGTTACACTGTATTTCTTATTAACTAATGCTGAAGTTAATACTCTCTAACAATGGTGGTCTGTTAAATGTTGTTGTCCTTCCTCTGACACTCATGAAAGCAACAATCTTGATTTTCCTCCTACCCAAAGTTACTGGATTTACTGTGATTCATGAGTTCTGGTTCTTAGTATTAGAGACCAAAATCAGGGTGCTGGGGCATGTGTGGGTGGGGAAGTGTCCTGTACTTCAGACTGCTTGTAGAAGTGTCATAGCTAGGAAATACATTTTTCTTATGGTTACGGTTCATGTCAAGTTGTAGTTGTCTGGTGTTAGCTACCCAGCTTTGCTTTGGTACTTGGTGCTGTGGGCAGCTGAGCTTTCTGTGCCTGGTTAGTTGGCAGCCCTCTGTACTTTGCTTTCTCCCACTCCCAGGTATGATGGAGATTGGGGTCCCAGGGCACAATGTATCAGCTATCTCTTGGTGCTTGATGAAGCACTATGCAACTTAGGGACTCGATCAACTGTGCATTGTTTCAGTGTGCTCTGGGTGGTGGGGCCAAATCTGCTGTCTGGGAGGCAGCTGGGGCCACCTGCAGGCCCTGATGCCTTTCAGTGGGGAAGCCATGAGAATCTTCTGAGAACATGGCACTTCATCACGCCTCTCTCCTGCTCAGAGCCAGCCTTGTCTTCTCTTTAGCTTATGGACAGTGGTTCTCAACCTTTTTAATGCCGCGATCCTTTAATATAGTTCCTCATGTTGTGGTGACCCTCAGCCATAAAATTATTTGCATTGCTACTAGCGGCATTAGGGAGGTTGAGAACTACTGCTTTTGGAGGAAGCACGAGGACCTGGCCTCCTGCTGGCTACTTTGCCTGCCACTTTCCCTGCGTGTGCTGTTGAAGCACAGAGGGTGCCCCCTCCCCGTGGCTCTTATCCATGCTGCCCTCTGCTTGCAGGGTCCTGACCCCAGACTGTTGCATAGTTTCAGTCCACCAGGGTTCAGTGGACTTGTCATCCTACTTTCAAGGGCCTTCCTTAAATGTCCATCTGCATGTCCCCTCCATCTTTCCCAAATGGTCCCTGTCAGTTCACTGTTTTTAATTTTTATATTTGACATTTATCTTTTTTCTATATTTGTTTACTTGTTTACGTCTATTTCTGCCTTTAAAACATAAAGGTTCCTGGAAGTGGGACCTTCATCTATCTTGCTTTTCACTGTATTCTTGGGGCCTTCAAAATCCCCAGCATGAAAGGAAGCAATAAGACGTGACCTGTTGAATGAACAATGACTCAGCGATTCCTAGCAGGCATGGGTGTAGGTCACAAATGGTGACTCAGCGATTCCTAGCAGGCAGTAGTAGGTCCCTGCTACTTTTGTAAATGTTAATCACTTTAAAAAATAAAAAAAATAGTGTAAATCACTGGGGAAAAGTTTTGAACAATATAGGTGTGTATAAAATGCAAAGGATTTTGTCTTCTACCCCAAGTCCTTTCTTGGCCATTATCTGATGGTTGGTGCCTTTCATGAGAAGGAAGAGGCAGGGAGAGACATTACTGGGAAGACTAGAGTTCTGTGCTGGACTTGTGATAGTCAAGGTGCCTCTTAGACACCTGAGTGGGAATTTGCTCTCCATGTCTAGCTCTCAGGTAAGGTCTGAGTTGGAGATACTACATTTGGGAAGTAGAAGAATGTCTTTGCCATTTAAGGCCCTGGGACTGGATGAGATTGTAGGTGAGAGGTGAGGACAGAGTATGGAGTGCCAGTGTCACAGGACAGAGCAGAGGCAGTACCAAGAAAAGAGGCTAGTGGGAAGGTGCCGGTGAGACAGGAGGAGAGGGTTATGGCATGTGCATGCCCAGGAAGAGTCATCAAGTGAGATAAGGATGCTAAGTAAATGTGACTTTTGACAAGCAGTGAATCACCTTTTTAGCATTAATATGTCCCATTTTGTTTGCTTAGTTTACCAACCCTAAGCCAGAAAAAAAAGGGGGGCAGGGAGTCCTTGTGAAAGAAAATCAGCCAAAACACCGTTAATAAATCTTTATTCTGGAAGGCTAGGCACACGAAGTCTCTAGCACATTCTGACTTAGAGTAAGAGGGTGAATGTTTTATGGGATGTTAGCAGGAAGGTGATGGTCACAGTGACTAGTAGACTTATTGGAGGAGGTGGCCCAGTGCCCCTAGTTGTGGCAGTGGGAACAGGGAGGGGCATTGCTTTTAAGGCTTAGTGGCCCTCTTGGCAGGCCGGGCTGTCCTGGAAACAGGGAAGGTATTTTTAAAGATTGGCAGCTCTTTCGGGCAGCCTGGACTTTGTCAAGAGGGATGAGAGAGAGCAGGGACTGAAGTCAGGTGCAGGAGGGGTAGGAAGGCTGCCCTGGGGGGTTCTCAAGCCAGTGAGGGCCTCTGCCCTGCAGTGGTCTTGGCTGAACAGTTGGGTCTACAGGGCCTGGGATGTGGTTGGATGTACACGGTGCAGGTGCCTGCTGGTCCTGGCAAGAGCAATGTGAGTCAGGAAGAGAGAAAGGGAGGTGAGAACACAACAGCAGGGATGAATCTTTGTAGGATTTTGCTGTGAAGGGGAGAAGGGGATGAAGTGAGAGCTAGTGGGGAGCTTGAGATCAGGACTAGGTTTTAGAGGCAAATCCTAGAGCAAGTTCCTGTGTTCATCTGATGCTCCCAAGAGGTAGAGGGGCAAAGTGTAGAGGCAGGAGAGGGAAGATCCTTGTGGGGCCCTGTCAGAGGGCTCAGGGGCAGGCCTGGCCCTCCTGATCCTAACTCCTGTTTCCTCTTCTGTGGAGGTCACAGGCCAGATTTCCTGGGGTCTGTGAGGATGAAAAGCAGACAAAGGCACCATGAAGGGCGTCAGGAGCTGTGTCTGTTTTTTCTTGAAGAGGATAAGGATTGGGCGCTGAGAGGCCCAGGAACCCCCACCCTGTCCCGATAAGCCTCCCTGCAGCTTGGGGGAGCCCTGTAGAGAAGCAGGTCCGGAGAGTCTGGACAGCTCTGTGTAGTGTAGCCCCTTCTGCAAGGGTGAGTGGAGGCCTTCTCTTCTTTCTTCTCCCCATTAGCTGCCTCTTTGCTATGGTCAGCCCTTTGGTGTGAGCCTGACTCAGTTTACCAGCATTGCTGAAGGGGATGTGACAGGAATTTAGAAAAAGTGGTTGGCCTGGCTGGAAGGGTCAGGTTAGAGGACTGAGGACAGCATTTTCACCAGGAGGTTGTTTGATCTTAAACAATGACTGGGGGCTTGGGCATTGATCAGCCATCAGAGTGGCAGCTCCTGTTGTCAGGAGTAGGGTGGGGCAGGTGGAGGGGCCTGGTGTGACAGGAGGCAGGCAGTAGTGTCTGCCCTGGCACGGGGACATGTGGGAATGAGTGGTCCTCATGTTTACTGCCTCTGAGCCATGCTGGTCCTGCCTTGGCCCAGGTTCTCCAGCTGGGGGCGGTGGGGACCGCTCCTGCCTTGAGGGTCCTTACCATGGCCTTCTGACTCTGCAGCTCCTTCCCTGCAAGTGCTGTCCTTACAACCTGCTCCTCAAGGCCCTCCTCACTCTCCAGGCCCAGGAGAAAGTTGGGGGAGGTGGGAGGCCTCAGTGACCTTCAGTTGCTGCTGTTACAAGTTACAACACATGGCAGCATGTCTCTGAGTCCTTCCCTTGGCTTCTCCTGAATCAGTAAATCCTGTGGGGAAAACAGTTTTACCAGCAGTTGGGTGGGGTAAACCTACCACCTCCTTCCTTACCTGAAACTATCTGAGATCAACCATAAAGATGAAGTAAGTGAAGGCATAAAACTTACATCTATATTGAAGATAGGAGTAGAAAGATATACATTTTATCAAAATAAACAGAATTTAGGACATTAATTTTGAAAAACATTGTGTGTATGTGTGTAAAGGTTGGGTTAGTTATTTTGGAGTAGTGAAATTTTCAGTGATTTTTAAACTTCATTATTTATATTTGTATTGTCTAAATTATATTTCTTATAAACACATATTATGTTTGTAATCAGAAAAGGAATCAAGTTATTTTTGTTTTGGAATGGAGGTTTGGATGATTTATCAATAATAGAATAATGAATACAGAGACTGGTGTAGCCACACTGCTGAATTCTTTTGTTTTTTAAATATATTTTATTTATTTTATTTTATATTTTAGAGTCTTACTCTGTTGCCTTGGGTAGAGTGCTGTGGCCTCATAGCTCACAGCAACCTCATGCTCTTGGGCTCAAGTGATCCTCCTGCCTCAGCCTCCCAAGTAGCTGGGACTACAGGCACCTGTCACAATGGCTGGCTAGTTTTTCTATTTTCAGTAGAGATGGAATCTTGCTTTTGCTTAGTCTGGTCTCAAACTCCTGAGCTTAAGTAATCCACCTGTGTCAGCCTCCCAGGGTGCTAGGATTCCACGTGTGAGCCACCATGCCCAGCCTTGAGTTTTTTTTTTTTTAATATGGTTTGAGATAGGGGTCCACATACATTGTTTTGCATGTGACTATCCAGTTGTCTCAGCATCATTTGTTGAAGAGACTATTCTTTCCCCATTGAATGTTCTTGGTACCTTTGTCAAAAATCCATTGACATACATGTATGGGTTTATTTATGGACTCTAAGTAGTGATCTGTATTTCTATTCTTTGCCAATACCATACTGTCTTGATCACTTTAGTTTTATAGTAATAGTAATATTAAATCAGGAAGTCTGTGTCCTTCAATTTTTTTTTTTCAAAATGATTTTAAGAGTCTTTGTTCCCTTGCATTTCCATGTGAATTTTCTATTCAGTTTGTCATTTTCTACAAAAAAAGGGCACTGGCATTTTGGTAGGAATTGCATTAAACTAGTGGAATAATTTGGGGCATAATGCCATCTTAACAATATTAATTTTTCTAACCCACAAGTATGGGATAATCTTCCCATGTATTTGATTTCTAAAAATGAAAAGTTTCATAGTTTTCAGGGTGCAAGTTTTGCATTTCTTTCGTTACATTAATTCTGAAGGGTTTTTTTTAATGCTGTTGCAAATACAGTTGTTTTCTCTAACTTTTGAGTTTACTTTCAGTGTATAGCAGTAAAACTGATTTTTATATATTGACCTTATGACTTACAACTTTGCTGAGCTTGCTTATTAGCTGTAATAGTTTTTGTGTGTGCTTGTAGATTCCTTAGGAATTTCTGTACAGAAGATTTTGTCATCTATAAATAGAGGTAGTTTTGCTTCTTCCTTTTCAGACTAGATATCTTTTATGTCTTCTTTTTGCCTAACTACTGGCTAGAACCTCAGGTCTGGGGTCTAATATAAGCGGCAAAAGCAAGCATCCTTGCCTTGTGCCTTAGTGGGAAGGCTTTCGGCTTCTCACCATTAAGCATGTTAGATGTGGGTTTCACGATGCTCTTTATTAGGCTGAGGAAATGCCCTTCTATTCCTTTTTTTTTTTTTTTTTTTTTTAGTGTTTTTGGCATGAAAGAGTGTTGAATATTGCTAAATGCTTTTTTTGTGTCTATTGAACTGATAATTCTTTTCCTTCCCTTGTATGCTATATTACATCTATCGTATATGTTGTGTTGATTTGTCATATATTGAACCAACTTTGCATTTATGGGGTTTGAAAATCCCATTTGCTTGTGTTGTAAAGACTTTATATATATATGCTACTGGCTTCAGTTTGTTAGTGTTTTGTTGAGGGTTTTGTGTCTACGAGGCACAATGGTCTGTAGTTTCCTTGGGTTGTCTTTATATTGGTCTTATGTTGGGAATGTTCCCTCCTCTATTTTTGTTGTTGTTGTCATTGTTGGAAGTTTGTGAAGAATTAGTGTTAATTCTTCCTTAAATACTTGGTAGACTTAACTAGTGAAGCCATCTGATTTGGGGCTTTTTTTCTTTTTGTGGGAAGTTTTTTAGATTACCAATTCAATCTCTAAGTTGTAGAGCTATTAATATATGTATATATATATTTTACTTTTGAGTCAGTTTCTTAGTTTTGATGTTTCTAGGAATTTGTGTGTTTCAGGTAGATTTTCTAATTTATTGGTGTGCAATTCATAGTATTCTCATAATTATTTTTATTTTGTATACTTGGTAGTAATAATCCTTCTTTCATTCCAAAGTTAATCATTTAGATTTTCTGGGTAATGATTTATCAGTTTTGTTGGTCTTTTCGGGAACTCAACTTTTGTATTTATGGATTTTCTCTTTTGTTTTTCTTTCTTTCTTTCTTTCTTTTTTGAGACAGAGTTTCACTTTGTCACCCTCAGTAAAGTACCATGGCATCATAGCTCACAGCAACCTCCAACTCTTAGGCTCAGGCAGTTCTCTTGCCTCAACCTCCCAAGTAGCTGGTACAGGTGCCTACCATGATGCCTGGCTTTTTTTAGAGATGGGGTCTTGCTCTTGCTCAGGTTAGTCTTAAACCTGTGAGCTCAGGGCAATCCATCTGCCTCAGCCTCTCAGAAAGCTAGGATTACAGACATAAGCCACTGTGCTGGGCCTATTGTTTTTCAATTTTCTACTTCATTTACTACCACTCTAATCTATATTAATTCTTACCTTCTATTTTGGGGGGGATTTAGTTTGCTTTTCTAATTTGGGTTACTTAATGTGGAAGAGTAACTTGTTAATTTAAGCTCTTTGTAAAAAAATGGTATTTATGGGAATAAACTTTCCTGTAAGAACTGTGTTCACCAAATCTTGTTAGTTTTGGTATGTTGTATTTTTATTTTCATTCATCTCAAAGAATTGTTTTTTTGGGAAGATTTTGTATTGTTGATACTATTTCAGTGCTTGATACATATCTATTCAAAATTTGAACTTTTTCTGGTTCAGTTTAGAAAGATGCTATAATTCCATATATTGAGCCATTTCCTCTATGTTTTCAAATTTCTGGGCATAGAGTTTTTTCTAATAGTAGTTGAGGGTCTTTTGTATTTTGTGGTATTTGTTGTTATTTCCTTTTTACTGTTACTGAATGAGATTAGAGATCTTTTCTATTTCTAGTTAGTCTGGCCAAGGGTTTTTTAATTTTACTAATTGTTTCAAAGAACCAACTGTTGTTTGGCTGATCTTCTGAACATAAGATCTTTCAGATTCTTGTGTTCTCAATTTTATTTAATTTTTCTCAGATTGTGGTTGCTTCTTCTACAAGGTTTGGGTTGGATTGTTCTTCCTTTTCCAGTTGCATTAGATGGTCTATTAGGTTGTTGACTTGCACTCCTTTTTTTTTTTTTGGAGACAGAGCTCTTAGTTTGTCACCCTCAGTAGAGTGCTTTGGCATCATCATAGCTCACAGTAACTTCAGACATCTAGGCTCAAGTGATGCTCTTGCCTCAGCCTCCCTAATAGCTGGGACTATAGGTGCCTACCACAAGGCCTGGTTGTTTAGTAGAGATGTGGTCTTGCTCTTGCTTAGGCTGGTCTCAAACTCCTGAGCTCAAGTGATCCACTGGCCTTGCCTCCCAGAGTGCTGGGATTAGAGCTATGAGCTACCATGCCTGGCCTTCCCTTGCATTCTTTGTTTTCTGAATGAGGGCATCTGAGGCTATAAATTTGTCTTGGAGGACTGCCTTTGCAGCATCCCACAGGGTTTTTATTATTATTATTATTATTATTTCAGCTTAATGTGAGGGTAGAAACAATCAGGTTATAATATTAGAATTTGTTAGGTAGTGTCCCTTTTGTAGTTGGTGCCCTGCACCCAGGTGTGCCATACACCCCTACATTGTGCCCATTATCTGGGAGCTCCCCAAATACCCCCTTTCCCTCTTGCTCATTCTCCCTCCCTCCAACTTGTATTGAAATAAATTTTAATTCTATGTGGGCATGACTGAGATCGTCTACTGGTGTCATATTAGTTTTCAGTACATTGGATTTGCTTTTCCATTCTTGTGATACCTTACTGAGAAAAATGTGTTTCACCTCCATCTAGGTTAATATAAAAGATGTATAGTTATCATATTTTTTATGGCTGAATAGTATTCCAAGTATTCCATGGTATACATATACCACAGTTTGTTAATCTGTTCCTGAATTGATGGGCATTTAAATGTTTCTACATCTTGGCGATTGTAAATTGAGCTGTGATAAACAACCTAGTGCAAATGTTTTTATGATAAAATGATTTTCTTCTGGGTAGATGCCTACTAGTAGAATTGTGAGGTCAAATAGGTGGTCTAATTTGAGTTCTTTAAGGACTCTCCATAACTCTTTCCATAGAGCTTGTATTAGTTTATAGTCCCACCAACAGTGTAAATGTGCCTCTCTGTCTACACCTGCACCAGCATCAGCAACTGTGGAACTTTGAGATGTGGGCTATCTTCACTGAGATTAGGTGATATCTCAGGGTGGTTTTGATTTGCATTTCTCTGGAGATTAGGGATGATGAGCATTTTTTCATATATTTGTCAGCCATTCATCTGTCTTCCTCAGAAGGTTCTTTTCATGTCTCTTGCCCAGTGATAGATGGGATTGTTTGTTCTTTTTTTATTTATTACTTTGAATTCTCTATAGATCCTAATTATCAAGCCATTGTCAGATTCATAATATTCAAACATCTTTTCCAATTCTGAAGGTTGTCTATTTGCTTTAATTGTTGTGTCCTTAGGTAGGTGAAAGCTTTTCAGTTTAATGAAGTCTCATATGTTAATTTTTGTTGTTGTGATTGCTGCTGAAGTCTTTGACATAAAATCTTTCCCCAGGCCAATATCCCCAAGAGTTTTTTCCACACTTTCTTCTAGGATTTTTATTGTTTTATGTCTTAGATTTAAATCTTTTATCCATCTTGAGTAAATTTTTGTAAGTGGTGAAAGTTGCAGGTCTGGTTTCAGTCTTTCACATCCAGTTCTCCCAGCACCACTTATTGAATAGGGATTCTTTTCCCTAGTATATGCTTTTGTTTAGTTTATCAAAGATAAAGATCAGATGGTTATATAAAAGCTTAGTTTCCTGTCTTGGTTTTCTGTTTGGTTCCAAATGTCTATGTTTCTGTTTTTGTGCCAATATCAGGCTGTTTTGATCACTGTGGGCTTGGAGTATAGCCTAAAATCTGGTAGAGTGATACTTTGGGCATTCTTTTCTTTTCTTTTCTTTCTTTTTTTTTTTTTTTTT
>NW_003852496.1:59187-88097 GCF_000181295.1 Otolemur garnettii | reverse complement strand
CCTTAGCCGCTTGAGCCACAGGCGCCGAGCCTGGGCATTATTTTCTTACTAAAAATTGCCTTGGCTATGTGGGCTTTTTTCTGGTTCCATAAAAAATGAAGAACTATTTTTTCCAGTTCTTGAAAGTAGGATGTTGGTATTTTAATGGGGATTGCACCGAATCTGTAGATTACTTTGTAAAGTATAGACATTTTAACAATGTTGAGTCTTCCCAGCCGGGAGTATGATATGCTCTTCTGTTTGTTAATATCTTCTGGTATTTCTTTTCTTAGGCTTTAACAGTTTTCTTTGTAGAGGTCCTTCACCTCTTTTGTTAGGTATATTCCTAGGTATTTCATTTTCTATGAAGCTATTGTGAAGGGAATTGTATCCTTGATTAGCTTCTGATCTGGCTGTTACTGGCATATACAAAGGGTACTGATGTGTGAACATTGATTCTATAACCTGATTTGTTACTGTATTTCTTGATCACTTCTAGGAGTTTTGTGGCTGAGTCTCTGGAGTTTTCTAAGTATAAGATCATATCAGCAAAGTGAGAGTTTGACCTCCTCTGCATATATTTGGATGCCCTTTATTTTTTTCTCTTGCCTGATTGCATTAGCTAGAACTTCCCACATTGTGTTGAATAATAGTGGTGTAGAAGACTCCTTGTCTGGTTCCAGTTCTAAGTGGAAAAGCTTTCAGTTTTACTCCATTCAGTATGATGTTGGTTGTGGGTTTGTCATAGATGGTTTCAATCATTTTAAGAAATGTGCCACCTATGCTTATATTCTTAATTTTCTCATTAGAAAAGGTCATCAAATGCTTTTTCTCATTTATTGAGAGGATCGAATGGTCTTTGTTTTTGCTTCTATTGATGTGGTGAATTACATTTATGGGTTTATGTATGTTACACCAGCTTTGCATCCCTGGTATGAAGCCTACTTGATTGTGATGTATAATTTTTTAAATGTGTAGCTGTAGTCTTTTGGCTAAGATTTTATTAAGTATTTTTGCATTAATATTAGTGAAATTGGTCTGTAGTTTTCCTTTTTACTTGGGTTTTTTCCTGGTTTTGATATCAAGATGGTGTTTTCTTCATAGAACAGGTTGGGGAAGATTCCTTCGTTCTGAATGTTTTGGAATAGGTTCTGCAACATAGGTACCAGCTCTTCTTTGAAGGTTTGATAGAAATCTGGTGTGAAGCTATCTGTTTTTTTGGAAGATTTTTTATTATTTCTTTGAAGTCACTGCTTGATATTGATCTATTCAAGTGATCTATTTCTTCTTGGTCAAGTCTAGGGAGAGGGTGTGATTCCCGGTATTGGTCCATTTCCTACCCATTGTCAAATTTCTGGGCATAGAATTTCTTGTAGCAGTCAGAGATAATCTTGTATCTCAGTGGTATATGTTTTTATTTCCCCTTTTGAGGTTATTAAGGATTATACTTTTCTGGCTTGGCACCTGTAGCTCAGTGACTAGGGCACCAGCCATATACACTGGAGCTGGTGAGTTCAAATCCAGCTCGGGCCTGCAAAACAACAGTGACAACCAAAAAATAGTGGGGTGTTTTGGTGCCTATAGTCCCAGCCACTTGGGAGGCTGAGGCAAGAGAATCACTTAAGCCTCAGTTTGAGGTTGCTGTGAGCTATGACACCATGGCATTCTCCCCAGGGCGACAGATTGAGAGTCTGTCTCAAAAAAAAAAAAAAAAAAAAAAATTTTACTTTTCTGCTTCTAGTTAATCTGGCCAAAGGTTTATTGATTTTGATTTTGTTTATTTTTTTAAAGAACTTTTTGTTCAATTAATTTTCTGAATGATTATTGTTTTTAATTTCCTTTATTTATGATTTAATATTGGCTATTTCTTTTCTTCTGCTAGGTTTGGGACTGGATTGCTCTTCATTTCCTTAAGATGATTCATTAGGTTGGTAATGTGTTCTCTTTTTGTTTTTCAAATGTGGGCATCTAGTGCAATAAAGTTCTCTCTTAGGACTGCTTTTATAGTATACCACAGGTTTTGGTAACTTGCAGCTTCATTGTTTAGTTGAGGAATTTAACAGTTTCTTCCTTTATCTCTTCCTTGACCTAACATCATTCAGCATGAGGTTGTTTAATTTCCATGTCTTTGTGTAGGGACGCATATTTTTGTTGGAGTCGAGTCTACCTTTATTGCCTTGTGGTTTGAGAAGATACATGGTATAATCATGTTTTATTAATTTTGTTGAGGTTTGATTTGTATCCTAGGACCTGAGCTATTTTGGAATATGTTCCATGGTCTGATGAGTAGAACATGTATATTCCTTAGCTTTGGGATGGTGTGTTCTGTATATGTCTATTAAGCCTATTTGTTCTAGGGTTGCATTTAAGTCCCTTGTGTCTTTGATTAGTTTCTGTTTAGACGATCTGTCTAGTTTGTCCAGAGGGATGTTAAAGTCCCTAGATATTGTGGTGTGTAGGATATCATATTGCTCAGACCAATCAATGTGTGTTTCATAAATCTGGTAGCATTTAAGTTAGGTGCATAAATATTTAGAATGGAAATGTTCTTTTGATGTATTTTTCCCTTGACCAGTAGGAAGTGACCGTCTTTGTCTTTCTTAACTTTAATTGCTTTAAATCCACTACTATCTGCAAATAAGAGTGTAATCCCTCCTTTCTTCTGGTTTCTATTTGCCTGAAATACTGTTTTCTAACCCTTTACCCTGAGTCTTGTTTTGTATTTCAGAGTTGGATGTGTTTCCTGGAGATAGTGTATGGATAGTTTATTCTTTTTTATCCAGTTGGCCAGCATACCTCTTCAGTGGGGAATTAAAGCTGTTAACATTTGAGAGAATTGATAAGTGAGGTGGAGTCTATTCATCTTACTTTGTGATTACTTAGTTGTGTTATTTAGTTTTAGTCTTTGCCCCATTGCGGAAGCTAATTTGTGGATGTTTACCGTGCTGGTGGTCCATTGTGATGTTCGGTGTGGAGAATAGGTGTAAGTATTTACTGTAGAGCTGGTTTTGTTGTGGCAGATTTCTTCAATGTTTGTGTATCAGTAAAAGATTTGATATCTCTATTGATTTCGAAACTTAGTTTATCAGGATTGATTTTCTGGGTTGAAAATTGTTTTGTTTAAGAACATTCAATGTAGCTGATTGCTCTTTTTTGGCTTGAAAAGTTTCAGTTGGGAAATCCGCTGTCACCCTCATGACCCCTGTAGGTCAATTGGCACTTATTCCTGTGTCCTTGTACAATTTTCTCTTTCATCTTCACTTTGAACAGGTTCATTATAGTGTGTCTTAGAGATTTTCTGTGTTGAGATGACTGAGTTTGATATCCCTTTAAAAGGACTGTAATGGAATATTTAGTGAAACTTGGGAAGTTTGCATTTATGATATCCTCTGGTAGGGCTTGCATTCCTTTGGGACATTCTTCTTCCCCTTCAGGAATAACTGTAATTTGTATGTTTGAATGCTTCATAAACTCCCATAGTTCTGTGAGTGAAAATTCTGCTTTCTCTCTCTTTTTTCCTGCCACATTAACTGCCTGGGTTACCTCTAGCACTTTATTCTCTAACACTTATATATATATATATTTTTTTTTTTTTTTTGCCATGGTCTATTTGTTAATCAAGGCTTTCCACTGCATTATCAAGTTTCCTGATTGACCCCTTTAAGTCCTTAAGCTCTGCCCATATCCTTTTATATTCTTCATATCTTCCATCCATTTTTGTTCTGCTTTCCCATTTTCTCATCAATTCTATTTATTGTTTTTAACATCTATATTTTAAATTCTTTCTGTCATTTCCATTATTATTATTATTTTTTTTTTGCTGGGGCTGGGTTTGAACCCACCACTTCCAGCATATGGGACCGGCACCATACTTCTTTGAGCCACAAGCACTGCCTCCATTAATTCTTTATAGGTAGAATCCTCTGTTGTAGGTACTTCATGATCCTTTGGAAGTCTCTTACTCTATTCTGGTTTTTCATGTTGCCAGAATTTTTCTGTTTATTCCTTCTCAGGTGTGTTTTGTTCTTGTCACTTTCTTCCCTTACTTTTTCCTTCTCACTCCCTCATTCACTGTAAATTGCCTTGTCTCAGACGTTAGGTGTTAAAGTGGCCTCTTGGTATAAGGCCAAAAGGAAGAAAAGGGTAAAGAGGAGAAGGGATAAGGAAAAGAAAAAGATATAGAGGAATAACCAAAAATGAAAAAAGAATAAAGGGTAAGAAGGAAGTAGTGGGGGAAGGAAAGAATTGAATGAAAGAGAAAAAGGGCAGTAAGAGAGAAAGAAAGCAACAGAGAGATGGTTAACCATTAACTTTAACCACATCCACAGCTCTAGGACTTTAGGGGTCTAGGCTGGGTAGGTCCCTCAAGTCAGGAACTCCTTTACCAGCTTAAACAAAAGCAAGACCTCCACTTCTGCCAAATATAGAAATAAATCAGCAGTATGTCACAGTAGGAACCTACCAATACTTTATTTCTAAAGGCCAAAGCTAGAAGGACATCCAAGACTGTGAGCTTGTGGTCTCTTTGAGCCAGACCAATGCTGTGACCCCCTCAAACCAGACCAATACCATGCCCTTCCAGCCCTCAGAGAAGTGAATGAAAATGAAAAAAAAAAGTAAAAATTAAAAATAGAATTTTATAAGAAAAAGAAGAAAAAATGGGGTATTGTAGGTGTTGTATGAGAAATTTATGTGGGAAAGATGAGAAAAGTAAAAAAATCTCTCCCAAAAGAGAGAAAAATCAGAGAAATAAAGAAGAAAGAAAGACTAAATGGGCTGAAAAATGTAACAAAAATGGAGGAGCCCTTGCTATTTAAAAAAGTAAAAATGGAAAACTAAAAATACAATCAACCCCCTTCAAAAAACTAAACAAAAAGCAACAACAATAATAGTAAAAGATTAAAAAAAGAAAAGATGAAAACTAAGGAAAACTATTGAGAAAAGATGCAAAAATGTAAAACTGTACACACACACACACACACACACACACACACCTGTACATATTGATATATTGCCTGGACGCCAGGTGGTGCCATGAGTTCAAAGACGGAGAAAAGATGCTGGAATGATTGGGGTCAGAGGCCACTCTTTAATTGCAAAGGATACCAGATCTTATCTCCCTGCCTTCTTTGCCCTCAATCTGGGCCTGTTACTTTGTCAGCATTCAGTCTCCATTGGACTGAGGTCCCAAAGTTCTTGCCAGACTTCCCAGGAGGCCTGTCAGACAGTGTCCTCTGACAACAATGTGGCCTTCTTGGTGGGGTGCAGGGGCACTCAGCTCACTTCACAGATGGCTGCTCGAGCTCAGCAGGCAAACCAGAGCTGGCCATGCACTAAGATCCTCCTGCACAAGAGATCCTCCTATAACGGTGGCACCCTGCCAGCAGCCAAGCCAATGGGATAACCATAGTGCCCGATGTTCAACCCTGGTAGCTGGATACTATTCGAGTGTACTTGCTGCTCCAGTGAGCAACCCAGTCCATATACTGCAGGATAAACCTTTCCTGTCTTGAGCTTCTGCTAGAGAGCCGGCTGATTGGCCAGCCTCTGTTTATACCAGGTACCTGCCTTTCACATCAGTTTTCTCAGCTGAAGAAATCCTTGTAGACTCCCAAACTCTCCTGCTGCTTCACTGTGCCCCTCAGTGTAGGGGGCTAGTCCCCTCACAAATCGTGGGTATCCTCAATTCTTGGCAATGATGAAAGAATGAAAGACATAAAGACGATAGAGACAGAGTGAGATTTAAAAAGAATGGGTCCAGGGGACTGTCACTGCCAGTGTGAGGAACAACAAAGGTCCCATGCTCTGTGTTCACTTGGTATTTATTACATATGTTATCATTAAATCAGCCATAAATAATTAAAAGGAAAAGAAAAGACCTATAGTATACGACCTCATTCTCCTAACGTTTGCAGTTTGAATTAAGCTATTCTTTAACTACCTCTTAGGATATTCTACTGTTCCCTTCTATACTAATTAGAAACTAAAGAAATACAATGTGAGTTAAAGAACAAGGAACTGAACTTAGAAGCAGGATGTGAAAGCAGTGGCAGGTTTGACCATGCACACAGTTTCCACAGGAGACAGTTAAATCTGGAGGTCCCTGTCAGGCAAACAGGCTGAGCTGTACTGATATCAGGAGCTGGGGATAAAAGGGTTTTTCCCTTATCTAAACCCAAGAGGCTTTCCCCTCTTTTTAAGAGCCAGTTGCTAGCACTGTTCCCAGTGCATGCTGTAACTGCCCATATGGCCCTCAGCGACCTTTGTATAGATTCTCTGTGGGGAAAATGTTAGGCCTCAGTAAGACAGTTCTTGTCTGTTTTTGTAAGACCTTAGCTCTTGTTTTCAACAGACTTTTGGGGGCTCCTGATGTGCATTGTGGTCTCTCTATTCACATACTTTCCCTAAAATTCACCTTCTCCATTAGCCCTTTATCCCTTGCCTCACAATCCACAAACTGTAATCAAAAAAATCACTTCATAAATCTCAATTTAATTAATATTTCAAAAAACAATTTCTTTTGCTCATACTCCTTAACTTAACCCTTATCATTTTACACCCATACCCAGAGTGATGTTTGTGTGCAGATTCTCCTAGCCAGAAGTAGCTGAAGGCTATTTTCCCCCTTTTCACCATAAGTAGCTAGCAAGGAGTGTCGCTAATCTGCCATCTTGCTCCATCCCTCCTATATCCCACAGGTTTTGATAGCTTGTGGCTTCATTGTTGTTTTGTTTGAGAAATCTAATTTCCTTCTTGAGATTATCTCATCTTTAACCCAGCTGTCATTTAGCATAAGGTTGTTTAGTTTCCATGAGTTTATGTGGGTATGAAGATTTCTATTGGAATTGAGTTCTACTTTTATTCCATGATGGTCCAAGAAAATATAAGGTGTAATTTCTTTTTAAAAAAAATTTTGTTGAGGTTTGATTGTGCCCTAAGAATGATCAATTTTGGAGGATGATCTGTGGGCTAACAAGAAGAATGTATACTCAGTTTTTTTCCTTTTTATTAAGTCATATATACATAGATCATGAATACATTTATGCCTTTGTGGGATTCAGTGTGTTGATTTTTTTGTACAAATTGGAGTGCTTACATCCAACTAATTAACATAACTTTCACTTCATTTACTTAATCAATGTGTTAAAACATTTGTGTTCTATACTTGATAGATTTGACTATCAAGTAGTCTTTGTACTATTTCAATGTGCTCCATAGGTGTGGTCCCATATCAAACGACCCCTTTTTCCTGCCATCCTTCTCCCCTTCCCTCCCTCATCCTGGGCTATAGTTGTGATTCATCTTTCATATGGAAATGTGAGTGATTATAAATTGGTTTCATAATAGTACTGAGTGTATTGGATATTTTTTTCCATTTCCTGAGATACTTTGAAAGAAGAATATTTTCCAGCTCCATCCATGTAAACATAAAAGAGGTAAAGCCTCCATCTTTTTTTAATGCTGCATAGTATTTCATGGTATACATATACTACAATTTATTAATCCGTTCATGGGTTGATGGGCACTGGGGCTTCTTCCATGACTTGGCTATTGTGAATTGAGCTGCAATGAACAATCTGGTGCAAATATCTTTGTTGCAAAATGATTTTTGGTCTTTTGGATACATACCAGTAGAGGAATTGTAGGATCAAACGGCAGGTCTACATTTAGATCCTGAGTGTTCTCTAAACTTCTTTCCAAAAGGAACATACTAGTTTGCATTCCCACCAGCAGTGTAGAAGTGTTCCCTTTTCTCCACATCCATGCCAACATCTATAGTTTTGGGATTTTGTAATGTGGGCTACTCTTACTGGAGTTAGATGATATCTCAGAGTGGTTTTGATTTGCATTTCTCTGATGATTAAAGATGAGCATTTTTTCATGTGTCTGTAGACCATGCGCCTGTCTTCTTTGGAGAAGCTTCTGTTCAAGTCTCTTGTCCATAATGAAATGGGATCACTTTTCTTCTTTTCTTTTCTTTCTTTCTTTCTTTTTTTTTGTAGAGACAGAGTCTCACTTCGTTGCCCTCAGTAGAGTGCCATGGCATCACTCTATTCCAACTCCTGGGCTTAGGTGATTCTTTGGCCTCAGCCTCCCGAGTAGCTAGGACTACAGGTGCCTGCCACAACGCCTGGCTATTTTTTGTTGTAGTTTGGCTGGGGCCGGATTTGAACCTGCCACTCTTGGTATATGGGGCTGGTGCCCTACCCACTGAGCCATAGGTGCCACCCACTTGTTCTTTTCTTATTAATAAGTTTGTGTTCTCTGTGGATTCTGGTTATTAGACCTTTGTCAGAAACATAACCTGCAAATATTCTCTTCCATTCTGAGGGCTGTCTTCTTGCTTTACTTATTGTGTTCTTGGTAGTGTAGAAGCTTTTTAGTTTGATCAGTCCCGGTAATGTATTTTTGGTATTGCTTCAATTGCCTGGGGGATCCTCCTCATAAAGTATTCTCCCAGGCCAATTTTTTTCAAGGGTTTACCCTGCACTCTCTCCAAGAATTTTTATAGTTTCTTGTCTTAAGTTTAAATCTTATATCCAGTGAGAATCAGTTTTTGTTAGAGGAGAAAGATGTGGGTCCAGTTTCAGTCTTCTACAAGTCTCCAGCCAATTCCCCCAGCACCATTTGTTAAATAGGGGATCTTTCCTCCAATTTATATTTTTGATAGGCTTATCAAAGATGAAATGACAATAAGTTTCTGGGTTCATTCATCTCTTGGTTTTCAATTCTGTCCCATACATCTACCTCTCTGTTTTTGTGCTAGTATCATGCTGTTTTGATCACTATAGATTTGTAGTATAGTCTGAAGTCTGGTAGAGTGATTCCTTCTGATTTGTTTTTATTTCTGAGTAAATAAATGAATCTATTTCATAACATTAAATACTGACTTATGTAATAATAGGTCTGGTATTTTCAGAAAGAGAAAACAACTTCATATTGGACATCCTAGTTGTAAGGATGGTCTAATTCTGCAGCTACCATGAGTAGGGAGAAACCTCAGCTGCATGTCTTGGCTATTTGGGGTTGTTTCTGTTTACATGTAAAATGTACTAATTTTTCCAGATCTTTAAAGTATGAAAGAGGCGCTTTAATAGGGATTGCATTAAATCTGTAGATTGCTTTGGGTAGTATGGACATTTTAACAATGCTGATTCTTCCCAGCCATGAGCATGGTGTGTTTCTCCATTTGTTAACATCTTCAGCTATTTCTTTTCTCAGAGTTTCATAGTTCTCTTTATAGACATCTTTCACATCTTTTGTTAGGTACACTCTCAGATATTTCATCTTCTTTAGCACTATTGTAAAAGGAATAGAGTCTTTGATTATTTTTTCAGCTTGACTATTGTTGGTATATATAAAGGCTACAGATTTGTGAGTATAGATTTTTGTGAGTATACTGAGATGCTGCTATATTCCTTGATCACCTCTAAGAGTTTTGTAGTACAATCTGTGCTGTTTTCCTGATAAACAGTCATATCATCCGTGAACAGTGACAGTTTGATCTCCTCTGATCCTATTTGGATTTCCTTGATTGCCTTCTCTTGCCTGATTGCGATGCCTAAGACTTCTATTACAATGTTAAAAAGCAGTGGAGACAATGGGCAACCTTGCCTGGTTCCTGATCGGAGTGGAAATGATTTCAGTTTAACTCCGTTCAATATGATATTGGCTGTGGGTTTGCTGTAGATGGCCTCTATCAGTTTAAGAAATGTCCCTTCTATACCTATTTTCTTAAGTGTTCTGATCATGAAAGGATGCTGGATATTATCAAAAGCTTTTTCTGCATCAATTGAGAGAATCATATGGTCTTTATTTTTTATTTTGTTTATGTGATGTATTACATTTATAGATTTATGTATATTGAACCAGCCTTGGAACCCTGGGATAAAACCCACTTGGTCATGTTGTACAATTCGTTTGATGTGTTGCTGGATTACTTTTGCTAGGATCTTACTGAATATTTTTCCATCAATATTCATTCAAGATATTGGTCTATAATTTTCTTTTATTACTGGGTCTTTTCCTGGTTTGGGGATGAGGGTGATACTTGCTTCATAGAATGTGTTGGGAAGTATTCCTTCTTTTTCTATGTTTTGGAAAAGGTTAAGTAATATGGGTACTAGTTTGGTAGAATTTAAAGGTTTGGTAGAATTCTGATGTGAATCCATATGGTCCTGAACTTTTCTTTGTGTGGAGATTTAGCATAGTTGATGATATTTCAGAACTTGATATAGGCCTGTTCAACATTTCCACTTCTTCCAGGCTAAATCTAGGAAGGGGGCATTTTTCCAAGTATTAGTCTATTTCCTTCAGATTGTCTTATTTCTGAGAATAGAGTATTTTATAATATTCATTGAAGATTTTTTGAATTTCTGAGAAGTCTGTTGTTATTTGGCCTTTATCATTTCTGATTGATGAAATTAGGGATTTTACTCTTTTATTTCTGGTTAGGTTAGCCAAAGGACTGTCTTTTTTTATTGACCTTTTCAAAAAACCAAGTTTTTGATTTATTGATCTGTTGTATAATTCTTCTGTTTTTAATTTCATTTAATTCTGCTCCAATTTTAGTTATTTATTTTGTTCTGCTGGGTGTGGGGTTGGAATATTCTTCCTTTTCCAGTTACTTGAGATGTCCCATTAAGTTGTTAACTTCTTCTCTTTCTGTTCTTTTGAGGAAGGCTTGCAACAGTATAAATTTTCCTCTTCAGATTGCCTTTGTGGTGTCCCAGAGGTTCTGGTAATTCATGTCTTCATTATCATTTTGTTACAAAAATTTGGTAATTTCCTTCTTAATCTCATCTATGACCTAGCTATCATTCAGCATTAGGTTATTTAGTTTCCATGTTTTTGTATGAGTATGTAGTTTCTGTTGTTACTGAGTTCAACTTTTATTCCATGATGGTCCAAGAAGATACAAGAAAAAATTTCTCTTCTTTTAAATTTGCTGAGGTTAGACTTGTGACCTAAGATGTGATCAGTTTTGGAGGATGTTCCATGGGCTGATGAAAATAATCTGTATTCAGTTCCATGAGCTGATGAGAATAATCTGTATTCAGTTTTGTTAGGATAAAATGTTCTGTAGATGTCTGTTAAATCTAATTGTTGAATGGTTACGTTTAAGTCTAGAATTTCTTTGCTTAGTTTCTTATTGGAGGATCTATCTAACACTGCCAATGGGGTGTTAAAAATCTATGACTATTATGGTGCTGGAGGTTATCAAGTTGCTCATGTCTGTTAGGGTCTCTGTTATAAATTGAGGAGCATTCTGGTTGGGCACATGAATGTTAATAATTGATATCTCATCCTGTTGAGTGTTTTCCTTTACAAAAATGAAGTGACCATCCTTATCTTTCCTTACTTTTGTTGGTTTAAAATCTATTGTATCTGCAAATAAAATTGCAACACCTGCTTTTTTCTGATTTCCATTTGCCTGAATTATAGATGTCCATTCCTTCACCTTGAGTTGATATATATCTTTTGAGGTCAGATGAAATTTTTTTTTTAAATTCTTTTAATGAGATTCTCATATATAGCAGATATCTGGCCTGAGTTTTTGTGTCCAGTCAGCCAACCTGTGCCTCTTTTGAGGGCAATTTAAGCCATTCACATTAATTGAGAGTATTGATAAGCCTGGTAGTATTTTGGGTGTCAAGTTTTTTGAAAGTCCAGGGGACATTTTTAAACCTTTCACCACTGTGGAAGTTGGAATTTGATCAAAAGTTTTTGAGTGAGTTGACTTTGGTGATACGTATAGCATTGTGCTAGTCATTGTGGAGGATGGGTCTGAGAATATCCTGGAGGGCTGGTTTAGTTATGGCAAATTTCTTGAACATGTGAATGTCATTAAAGTATTTAATTTCTCCATCATAAATGAAACTCAGTTTAGCTGGATACAGGATTCTTGGTTGAAAGTTGTTTTGTTTCAGGAGGTTGAAAGTTGATGACCATCCTTTTCCAGCTTGAAAAGTTTAGCAGAGAGATCTGCCATCATCCTAATATTCTTCCCCTTGTAGGTTATAGTTTTCTTATGTCTGGCTGCTTGGAGAATTTTCTCCTTCATATTGACTTTGGTGAAGTTAATTGTAATGTGTTTGGGAGATGCTTTATATGGATTGAGTCATGCTGGGATTTTGAATCTGTCTCCTGTCTGAATTTTAGTATCTCTTGCTATGTTGAGAAGTTCTCCTTGATTATCTCTTGGAGTAAAGCTTCTATGCCTCTTGGAATATCTTCTCTTTCAGGGATTCCTATAAGGCGAATATTTGCTTTTTTGGAGTAGTCCCACAGCTCTCTAAGAGAATGGTCCGATTTGCTCTCCGCTTTTCTTCCTCTTTGAGCATTTGGGAGTGTTCAAAAGCTTTGTCTTCAATGTCACATATTCTTTCTTCTGCCTGTTACTGAGGGATTCTACTGTATTTCTCATCTCTTAGAGGGCTGCAGATTCTTTTCTCAATATGTCAAAATCTTTGGTGATTTTGTCTTTGAATTCATTGAATTCTTTTTTTTTTTTTTTTTGCAGTTTTTGGCCGGGACTGGTTTTGAACCCACCACTTCTGGCATATGGGGCCAGTGCCCTACTCCTTTGAGCCACACGCACTGCCTGAATTCATTGAATTCTTGAGACAACTTTTGAATTATTCCTAGAATTTCTAATTCCAACTTTACTTCCATTCTGTTTATCCATCTGCTGTCTAAATTCTGAATTCGATTTCTGACATCTCAGCCATTTGTTTGTGAATGGGATCATCTGATGTGTCTGCTTTGTCATTCCTTGGGGGAGTTGATCTACTCTGATTATTCATGTTGCCAGAGTTTTTTCTGCTGATTCTGCCCCATGATTATTTTTCACTGTTTGGCTAGATGGGCAGGTAAGTTGAAATTGGACTGAGGGCTCCTGGAGTTGTGGTTAACCAGCCCTTTGCCAAGGATCTGGGACTGGTGACTGTACCTTTTTCCCCCACAGCTTTGCAAAGGACCTGTACAGTATTACAGTTTGAGACTCTGGGGACCTGCTTGGTGTAGTGGAATTAGGTGGCTCTGTCTTGTATTCAGCTGGTCTTTGTTTGATCCTAGTGGATCAGTGACTCTGGGTCACTGTCCCAGCTGTGGAGAAATACAAGCAACTAAGACACCCTGTCCTCCCACAGGCAACAACTGGAAGAGGAAAATCAACACTTCCCACTACTACACAACCAGCGTACCACCTTGGAGGGTCCTCGGGTGATTGGTCCAGGTCAGGAGTTCCAAACCAATTGTCCCAGTCAGTACCAACTCTCAAGTGGGAGAGTTCGAAAGGTCTCTAGCAACTAGATAGCAGAGGCTACTGACTGCTCAAGTGTGACTCTCTCTGGTGCTCTGTGGAGTGAGAAAGGCCCACCCAATAGCAGAGTTGGACCGGGGGCTAGTGTCTCTTTCCCCACCTTGCACCTCTTTCACACCCTGTCACTGGTAACCTCACAGGGTTGTGGTCCTGTTCCCTCCAATAAGCAGATGTGCCAGGGCTTTGCACCTGCCAGAGTCAAAGGAAAGTCATTGCCCACTCAGCTGGGCCACCACCATTTGGCTGGGGGAGCTGAAGCCTGCCTGCCTCAGGTACTCAGTGGTGACTGGAGAATGTTCCACCTAAGCTTTTCTGCTGATTCTGCCCCATGATTATTTTTCACTGTTTTGCTAGATGGGCAGCATGTTTTTCTCCCTCAGCCACTGCGCCTTTGCCTCATCACTCTGTAGTACTGGTATCCCTATAGGGCAAGGTCTGGCTTCCTCTGGCAGTCCTCAGATTTGGGGAAGTGTCTCCCCAAAATTAGACCCCAGCGTGATCACTCTACTATTGCTGAATCTTCTTGGGAGGTTTCCCTATGCGGTTCCCAGGGGCCGCTGGGACAGAGGCTTGAGCAGTGGCTCCAGGAGCATGTGGCATGGTGGCTCTGGGAGCTCGGGGCATGGCAACTCTGGCAGGGTGGGTGTGAGGGGGGCTTTGGCAGAGTGGAGCACGTGGATTGCAAGCTTCTTCCCACAGCTGCTTTGCACTTTCCTAGAGCCAACCCCAACAGCCTCCACCTCTTTGTCTGTCTGCAGTACTGCTAGGAAGTAGTTACAGTGCAGCTTTACAGTGCAATTACAGTGTTACAGTGCAGCTTTTCTACCATGGCCCCTACAGTGCCCAGTCTTGGCAATGAACTGCAGACATTCCAGTCTCTGCAGGGCTTAGACTTCTGGACCATCAGGCGAGGGGGCAAGAGTGTAATGGAAGTTCAAAATGGCAAGGAAAATATTAGTTCAACTTTCATGCCTGGCAAGAAAGTGCTCAGGGTCACAGCAGGGTGCGTCTGGAGAAGTAGTCCTCACTTCTAGCTACTCTCTCCTATGGGGTGAGACAAGAGGTCTTCAGTTGACTATTTGCCTATAGAAAACCCACAGTGAGCAAAAACAAAACTACCTCTCTTGGGGGAAGGGACAGACACTCTTTTTATTTGGGATGAGTTTTGTACCTGAAATTTGCTTTCTTGGAGTCGCAGTTTGCCTCAACAGAGGTGACCTGCAGTTATCACTCTTCTCTCTCAGCTCGGCTCCCAGTCTTCAGCTTTATTGGGTACTTTCTGGTCATTATTTTTTCCTCTGGAGAAGAACTTCTGTTGAAAGCTGGCTCTAGTTGGCCATCTTGCCCCTCCCCATATACGCAGTTTTGTTAGGAAGAAATGTTCTGTATGTGTCTGTTAAGTGCATTTGTTCTAGGGTCTTGTTTAAGTTCATTGCTTCTTTGTTTAGTTTCTGCTTGGAGAATCTGTCCAGTTCTGTCAAAGGAGTGTTGAAATCACCAGCTATTATGGAGTTGGAGGATATATTGTTGAGGATTTCACTTCTTTTAAATTTATTAAGACTTATTTCTTTTGCCTGTCATAGGTTAGTCTTGCAAAATGTTCCACATACACTTGATAAGAATGTGTATTCTGCTATTCTTGGAGTGTTGTATAGGTGGATGTCAATTTGATCAAATCAGTTTATAGTATTGTTCAAGTCTTCTTTTGTTAATGTTCTAATTGTCCTATCAATTATTAAAGTAAGATATTAAAGTCTCTAACTGTTGTCATTCAATTGTCTTTTTCTTCAGTTCTGTCAGGTTTTACTTAATGTATTTTGGGGTTCTTTTGTTAGGTATGTGCATTTTTGTAATTGTTTCATCATTATCATTACCAAATATCCTTCATTGTCTGTAATAAAAATTCTTGTCTTAATATCTGTTTTGTCTGACAGCAGTAGTAAAGGAACTCCAGCTATCTTTTGTTACTATTTGCATTGTATGTCTCTTTAAATCCTTTTACGTCCAAGCTATCCATTTATATTTAATGTGATTATTGATAAGATAGGATTTTTTTTTCACGTCACAAATATATCTAATAGGTGCCCAGCACCTATGATAAGATAGGATTTATGTCTGCCGTTTTACAGTTGTTTTCTGTTTTATGTCTTTTTCCCCTCTGCTTCTCTATTTTTTAATTAATTTCTTAGCACCCTAGTTTATAATCATCTAGTTTGGATTAATAACAGCTGAATTTCAACTTGATTTATGTAGTTGTCTTCAAATCAGATAAGAGGAAAAGAATTACTAACAAAAAATATGCTTATACCTAAAACAATTTGTCTATATAGTTGCTTTCACTGGTTCCTTGTATTTCATGTGGCTCTGAGTTATTGTCTGGGACTCTTTCATCAGCCTGGCAGACGACTTTCAGTATTTCCTGTGGGGTAGGTGTGCTAGTGACACACTTTTTCCGTGTCCTTTTATCTGGAAATCTCTTAATTTCTCTTTTATTTTTGAATGATAGTTTTACTAATTATAGAATTTTTGGTCGACTCTTGTGTCCTTTTAGCACTTTGAATGTTGTCCCTTTGCCTTCTGGCTTCTATCGTTTCTGATGAGAAATGAGCTATTGATCCTATAGAGCTTCCCTCATATGTGAGGTGTTGCTGCTCTCTTCCTGCTTTCAAGATTCTTGTGCCTTGGTGTGATCTTTTGAGTTTATCCTACTTGGAATTTGTCAAGTTTCTTGGATGTGTAAGTTAATGCTTTTCGTCAAATCAGGAAAGTTTTTGTTCATTGTTTCTTCAAATACGTCCCCCTTTTCTTTCTCTTCACTTCCTGGGAAATTGATTATGTGGATACGTTTGATAGTCCCACAGTTCTTCGAGGCCCTGTTCATTTTTCTTCATAATTTCTAATTTCTATTCTTCAGACTGAATAATCTCATTTGATTTATTATTAAGTTCAATGATTCTTTGTATTTTCCCTGCTTAGATCAGCTATTAGTTCCTCTAGGGAATTTACATTGTAGTTGTACTTTACCACTCCAGAATTTCTATTTTTTCTTTAAATAATTTGTATCTGCATTATGTATTTGATTAGACATAATTCCCATGGTTCTTTAGACATAGTTCCTTAAGTTCTTTGTATGGATTTAAATTTGCCAGTTCAACATTTCTGTCTAGTTAGTCCAATGTCTAGACTTCCTTGGGGAAAATTTCTATTGTCTTTTTCCTATGTATAGGCCATACTTTCTTAATCCTTTGCATATCTCTTTTTTGTTGTTGTTGAAGACTGGACATTTTAAATAATACAATGTGGCAACTCTGGAAATGAGATTCTTCTCCCCAGGGTTTGTTGTTGTTGCTGCTGCTGTTCATTGACTTTTCTGAATGAATTCTATAAGGGTACACAATTTATTGTACATGGCCATGGAAATCTCTGAATGAATTCTATAAGGGTACACAATTTATTGTACATGGCCATGGAAATCTCTGAATGAATTCTATAAGGGTACACAATTTATTGTACATGGCCATGGAAATCTCTTCTTAGTGGTCAGCTAATGATTGGTTATAGATTTTCCTTAAGCCCATTTCACTAACGAGTAGGTCTTGCAGTTGTTGACCAAGGGACTCTGTGTGTATGTTGGGGCGCACTGCATTTAGCCTTTAACTCCTGCTTGTGCACAGCCACTAGAGAAGCCAAATTTGGGTCCTTTCAGGTATTCCCTGAGTGTGTGCCCAGTCCTGGGCATGAGCACTGCCCTCTCCATGAGTGGTCTTCTGGATTCCCAGGAGCATATGGGAACTTTTCAAAAGTCCTGTAGTTATCGCATTCCCTAGCTTTTCCTTTTAAGACTTTTCTTTAGTCTCTTATTTGCCCCTTTGTTACTCACCATGCCTATAATTGTTTTTGACTAACTTCCCCCAGGGCCAAGGATTTTTGAACTAAGTGAACTACAAGTGGGGTGAAATGCAGTGTCCTATAAGAAGGTCTTCCTGGGAAACCTAGAAGTGCCAAATAATAATTCTCCGGGAATGGGGATTTGAAAGAGCTCCAGCCCCATTCTGCACCCTCCAGGCTGGTTGCTGTCACCACAGTTGTGGGCTGTTCATTTTCAAGCAGAACTGGAGAGTAGGCAGTGGGACTGAGGAAAGTTCCAATGTTACCAGCATCATGGATGTTATAATGTCATCCTTCTTTGTGAGATTCCTTAGTTTTTCTTGAATGGATACTTCCCAGCCTTTGATTAATTTCTAGAGTTCTGAAAAGTTGATTATGACAGTTTTTGCTGGTTATCTTGTTGCTTTTATGGAGGAAAGAATTTTCAAAGTTTTGCCATCTTCAATTCATGTATGTTTACTGCTTTCTTCTGTATATATGTTTTTTCTTAGACTTGCACATACTAAACAACACACTGCTGTAAATTGTGGAGGCAGGAGCTGAGTGAAGTTTGTGGGCTGGATGGGAGTCTGAGGGGGCCTTAGGTGTCTGGCTTCATGGAGTCAGAAACTCAGCCTCACAGTCTTATTGCTTTGTGTTTTCCCAGGCTTGGGCTATTACATGCTCAGTTGTCTTAAGATGGATGGGACAGAGACCCGACAGCGGAGGCCAGATGACTGTGGCAGGCCGCAGGAGCTGGGACTGTCACTCCCCCTCAGCATAGCAAGACTCCTTGCAGCCCCAGAGGGTACACCTCTGACAGTCTTCAAGAGCCAAAGGGTGGCCCCCAAACCACTGGAGACTGATTACAGCAAGGAGACTGCCTTGTCCATGGGCCTCCAGGTGGCTGTGCCCTTTGTGTTTGCAGGCCTAGGGTTGTCCTGGGCTGGCATGCTTTTGAACTATTTCCAGGTAAGAGGGAACTAAATGGGGACTTGGTAAAGGGACATTGTCTAATATTGCCTGAAGAATAGGCAGCTGCCTATCAGGTCCAACGTAATGGACGTGGTGCATGCCTTCTCAGATACTGTTTTTTCTGTATATTGAGTAGTAGTCTTCAGTTACTAGTGGCGGAGACTGAGTTTAACCCAAGTTAAGCTTCAAAAGATTTATTTTTCTAAAAGATATTTTATTAGCTCATATAATTGAAATATGTGAGGATGAGTTGGATTTCAGACACAGTGTGATATCATTGTACAGATATACCAAAATTTATTTAATCATATCCCTTTTGATGTACTTTAAAGTTTGACACTAGCATCAGTCAGCGTGGGCTGTCATAACAAAGTAACATAGACGGGGGGGGGGGCGGCCAGAGCTGGACCCACAGAAACTTATTTTCTCAGATTCTGGAGGAAGTTCCAGATCAGTTGTCAGCAGGGTTGGTTCCTTCTGAGGCCTCTCTCATGTCCTCTCCTGGTTTTCCTTCTCTCTCTGTGTGTCTGCATCCTATCTCCTTTTAATAAGGCCATTAGTCGCATTGGATTAGGGTCACCCTAATGAACTCAATTTAATTACTTGTTAAAAACCTGTCTCCAAAAACAGTCAGATTCTGTGCTGGGTGTTAGGACTTTTCTTTCTTTTTTTTTTTTGAGACAGAGTGTCACTTTGTAGCCCTTGGTAGAGTGCCATGGCCTTACAGTTCATAGCAACCCCAAACTCTTGGGCTCAAGCAATTCTCTTACCTCAGCTCCTAAGTAGCTGGGACTACAGGCTCCTGCCACAACACCCAGCTATTTTTAGAGATGAGGTCAGGCTCTGGCCTGGCTGGTCTTGAACCTGTGAGCTCAGGCAATCTACCCACTTCAGCCTCCCAAGAGCTAGGATTACAGGTGTGCACCACTGAGCCCGGCACTGGGTGTTAGGACTTAAGGATGAGAATTTGGAGGGGAACATAATTCTGCCCATAACAACAACAATATTAGTAACAAATGCTGTAACAAGTAATCTTGACATACATCATTTATACATGTCTGAGTAAATCAATAGGAGAGATTGTTGCAAATGGAATTGCTTGGCCAAAGAGTATGGCACTCATGACTTTGACAGACATTACCAAGTCACTACCTGGCAATATGACTGTGACATTTGCTCCAGAACAGCTGGGGCATGCTTGTTCCTGACATTCATCTACATGGTTTATTTTCAACCTTTCTGACCTTTAACAAGCTGCTGGATGGAAGACTATACCTTGTACTGATTTCTATCACTGCTAAAAGAAGCTGCAGTAATGTGTGTTTACTGTCTTGTGGTTGCTCTGGGCCAGGAATCCAGCCAGAATTTGCTGAGTTTTCTGCTTCAAGGTCCTTCTGAGGCTGCAGTTGCTGCCCACGCTCACTCACATGGTCACACTTTGTTGGATGTGGGTCTCAGTTCTCACTCGTGTTCCCAGGGGCTGCCCTCAGTGCTCCTCATGTAAATGTCCCTAGCACAGCAGCCGTTTCTGAGAAGAAAATAGCCTCCCTGCAAGACGGAAATCATGGTCTCTTGTAACTACTCACTGCAATGGAGTCCCGTCGATCACTTCTGTTATAGCAGATGCTGGGTTTGCCCACTCTCCCCAGGAAGTGGCAGCACAGGCATATCACGCAGAGGTAGGACCAGTGGTGGCCATCCCAAAGGTTGCTGCTGCTACCTGCTGCAGTGTCCCTTGCATTTTTTTTGTTTTTTGGCCAGGGCTGGGTTTGAACCAGACACTTCCGGCATATGGGGCCGGTGCCCTACTCCTTTGAGCCACAGGCACCACTCAGCCCCTCGCATTTTTTACTGTGAGTGAGGTTGAGAGTGTTAGGGAAATTGATTCTTGTGCTATGGACTGTAAACATATTTCTCAGTTTTCCCATTCATCTTTTGACTTTGCTTTTGGTGGTTTCTTATTGTGAATTCACTTTTTTGGTAGATTTACCTTTCTTCTCTAAGATAAATCTAATATTTATCTTTTCTAAAACTCTTAACCTGTGTCCTTAGAAACAGGTGCTGTCTGTCCTGTAAGTCCCCACTCCCAAGTGGCTGCACAGGGCAGCATGCGTCGGGGCAGGGATGTGTTCACAGAAGGAAGGGGAGACTTTGCTCTGCCACAAGCCTGCTCACTCTGCATGGCGTATGTCAGAAGTGCTAGGTGGCTGTCCACAGACAACGTGCTGTTCTGCAGAGGGGCTTGTTGAGTCAGGTAATGTTCATTTAGTTAGTGCAAACATTCACTAAAATGGAAACTCTTCATTAGAAGTCCATTCAGCTCCTTTTAACATCAGAAGATCTGGTCACACTTGGTCCATGTGTCAGTTTTCTTTTGCTCTATTACAAATTATCACACATTTAGCAGCTTAAAATAGTGCCCATTGCTTAACTCAACAGTTCTGTCTGTTGTAAGTGCAGGCCTGCTGCAGCGAGGGTCTGTGCTCAAGGTTCTTGAAGACTAAGGTCCAGGTGCTGGCCAGGTGAGTTCTCTTTCTGAGCTGCTAGGGGAAAACCCAGTCTCAAGTTCATTCTTGTCAGAACTTACCTCCTGTGGTTATAGTCTTCATTTCAGTAGTACTGCTGGCTCCTAGCCAGGGGCATGGCATCTTGAGGGCAGGCCTGTTTATTGCCTCCTGGCCCTTCTATCTCCAAAGTAGAGCAGTGTGGAATCTCTTCACTCCTTCACCTCTGACTTCAGGCAGTTCCTGCTCCTAATAAGAGCTTGCTGGATTAGGCTAGGCTCACCCAAGTTAATACCCTTTCTGAAAGTTGGACAGAATTACCCACTGGAATGCATGGAGCAGGCAGAAATGTGAAGACTCTCCAGAAAATGAGAAGGGGTAGCCTCCTCCTGGTTCAGACTCTCACTGGAACAATAGATCTTCCCAGCCATGGAAGCCAGGCAGTAGTGGCCTGGGCAGGTGGGAGTGGGGGTGGAGGTGGGTGGAGAGCCTGGGTCTCTGGCCTGCTCTGACACTGACCTTGGGGAAACCCTGTGAGGGCCTGCCTCTCCTTATTTGCACAAATGGAGTGCTGTGCCGCCCATGTTGCTCTTGTAGCTAGGGATATTTTGAGAGCTCCGTGTTTGACTGAATGTAAATGGGCTGTGAGAAATATGAACTGCTACTCCAGAGACACTGCTGATCCTTCACTGCTTCCTTCTCTCTTAGGCTGTTGCGTGTGTGCATGTGTTTCACCTGCTCTGTGCTCACATCCTGCCTTGGGTTTTGTACCCCCATCTTAGATCATAATTACACTTTTGGTTTTGTTGTTATCTATTAAACTAGAAAACTCCAAACACATCTGTCTGGCTTACAGGTTTACCCTGGCATTTGTACCAGCGTCCTACCTGTGAGGTAAAGTCATGAATCACCCCCAAAGGTCCTGGTAGTGTATAGAGGCTAGCCCCACACAACTGGTGGATATCCCCAATGCTTGATGGTGACAAGAGAATGAAAGAAATAAAGACAAGAGACAAAATAGGATTTAAAAAGAGTGGACCCAGGGGACCATCACCACCTAATGCAAGGAATAGCAAAGGCCCTTTATCCAGGTTAACTCCGTATTTATTACCTACATTATTTTCAAATGAGCAAATCAGTAGTCATGAAAGAAGTCAAAAACAGCACATCATCATTCTCAAAGTACTTTCAGCTAAACCACTGTTTTACTCACTTTTATAACTACTCCACCCTAAGCTATTTATAAACTAAGAAACTGGGATGCAGTTCATACATCATGGAACAAGAACTTAGGAGCAGGATTCTAGAGCAGACAGCTAGATTGATCATGCACACAGTTTTCACAGAAGGCAATTAAGTCTCTAGATCCCTGCTGGCAGACAGGCTAACGCTGTACCTATATTGGGAGTGGGGGAGAAAGAAGTTCTTTTCTTAACCTGAAGAGATTGTTTCTCTTTTATGAGAACCTGAAGCTCCCGGCACGTTTTGCACTGGCTTGGTGCCACAGGCTTTCTGGGGTGGGGGGAAGAGTGAGTCAGGCCTCAGTAAGACATTTCTTGTCTTTTCTTCCAAGGCCTGTGCTGCTGTTGTTCACCAGACTTGGGGCTCCCCGTGCTCATTGTGGTCTCTCTGTGTACATAATATCTTTGTTACCCATGTCTTCTATTTTTCCTTTATCCTATTGCTCATAATCCGCATCCCCTACCTGATTCTTATCAACAAAAACGTTTCATAAAAATCCAATTTATATAAGTACTTCCAAAGTGTGCCTCTTCTGCCTCAAATCCCTCAGCCTTGCTTTCCCACATTTCCACCCACACAGTGAGTTGCAGCTCTATTCCCAGCAGGAACATGCTCTGGGGAGGGAGGGTGACACACCTGCAGCCTGTGCTTCTGTTGGGCATCAGTGGGACATGCCTGTGGAGAGACTCAGAATAAGTGTGCCAGGAATTGTGGGGAGAGAGTCACTAGGCTCTGGCTGGGAAGCTGGAAGACTCAAGATGAGCACCCCCTCCTTACTCCCAGGCCTGATGAGAGTTGGTGCTTCATTTGACAATTCCGTGGTCTGCAGAAAAACACAGTCCTGGCTCATGTAGGCAGCAGAGAATTTTCTTTGACTGCATACTAGAAGGAGAGCAGCTTGAATGAATGTGTCTTCCCAGACTGCAAAGGGCCCAGAATGCCTGTCTCTCGGGTCAGTGAGCTGACAGCTACTGAGGATATTGGGGTAAGTGAATTCCTTATGTATGAGTTGTGCTTGTGAAGTGTGTATGAGCTTTTGCAGGAGATACTTTAGAGCTCATCAGGGTCATGGTAAGAGTGGTGTTTGTGGACTGGAGCAGGGTAATAGCTGTGGGACAGACTTGGGGACAGGCAGGTTGGATGGGGGTCAAAGTGGCCAGGGCCAGAGGAAGGCTTAGTTTCTGGCAGAACCATTTGGGAACATGCAGCTGTGGAGAGGTGAGAGTGGAGGAAACAGCTGGGATTTGCCTGAGTTAGGGGTGCTTAACCCCCTTAGGAGAGTGTTAGAGATGTTGTCTGAAGGCTTGGGAAGAGGCTGGGCAGAGAAAGAGGTTTGGGAGTGGTTGGTATAACTGAGATAAGAAAAATCAAGTGTGCGGAGGAGGCTTCCCCAGTGTCCAAGTTATGTACTGCTGTATGACAACAACAGTACTTAGTGGCTTGTCTAAAGCCAGTGGTTCAGTTTGATTCCAAATCTACAAGTTGGGCAGGGATCGATGAAGATGGTCATGTCTCCTTAGCAGCTGGGATGCCTCACTCACATGACCGGCATGCTGCTGCTTGCTGTCACTGGAGTTCTCAGCTGGGCCATTGGCCAGAACACTGACAGGGGTCTCTCTGTGTGACTGCTTGGTCTTCCTCCCAACATGGTGGGTAGTTTTCAAGCACGAAAACCCATGAGATAGGATGGGGTAGCTGTCAGAGTCTCAAGATCCGGGCCCAGAAACTGACTGGTATAGTTTCTTCCCTCCTATGTTTTCCTGGTCAGGTCATCAGTCACAAAGTGGAGGGGAGGGACAGAATTCTCATCTCTCAGTGGGGAGCCAAAGGAGGTCAGGACCCGTGGGCAGGAGCCACAGTCTTGGAGAGGCTGTTAGGTTCCAGACTGGTGCAAGCTATGGACAGTAGGCTGAGGTTTGGACGTGAGAGTAGGTAGACTGGTAGGAGAGAACCAGGAAAGGCACTGAGAGGGTGATGCTTTAGGGGTGGGAATGCAAGTGAGCCCCAGACCAGGAAGGTACTCCTCCGGCCCAGAAGTGTGAATCTGACCCTCAGCTTTGGGCCTTAACTGACTGTGGCCCCCATCTGTGCTCTGGCCTGTCCTCCCCTCAGCCTGGATGTTCTGTTCTTGATGGCTGTGGAATGTGCCGGGGACATACCCTGCAGTAGAACCCCAGGAGCCACAGGGGCTTTCCAGCCACTCTCCTGGATCAGGGTGGTCAGCCGAGCTAGTCCAACCTTTCTGGTGGGAGCAGTTGAGGGTGCTTTGGAAGGACATTGATGAGTCTTCTTGGCATTTCTTCTCTGAGGTGGTCTCTTCCTGTGGCTCTGAGCCCCTAGACACTGGAGTCAAGTGACCAGTCTTAGGGACCTGCAAACTGCTGACCTTGAGGAGTAAGACTCCTTGGGGTCTGAAGAGCGGGCCAGAGCAGGGTCCCTTATGCTGAGGACTCTCCAGGCCCTTCTCTCTAGCTCGGACACATGGAGGTAACAGGCTTCTGCATGGGTGCTCACCAAAGCCATGGGTACAGGGAGAGGTGATAGACTTCTGCATGGACGCTCACCAAAGCCAGCCCTGTGTGATTGGGGTCTCTATTCAGCCTAAACCAGTGAGGGCTGGGCTGCTGTTGAGGTTGGAGTTGGGGGACAGTGAACCTCTGTGGCAGGCTGATAGATAAGGTCCCTGTGGGCACCCAGCCTGTCTGAGGATGGTCTGCCTTTTAGGGAGTGGACGGTAGGGGTTGACAGAGTCTTCAGGAGGCCTGGAGTCACTTGGCCCTTGTTTCTCATTTGTTTGTTCTGGCCCTCAGCTGAAGGGCTATCAGGAGCCCTCTGCAGGCACAGGCACCTAGCAACTGAGAAACCTCTGTCTGCGTGGACTTCTTTAAAAGAGTGTCATGGTGTGGGCAGGAGGACAACCTTGGACTGCTTGCTCCTGGGAATGTGGTTCCTGGCCTGACTATGGTGGTCATCCAGCTGAACCTGCAGTTTTGCTTTCAGGGCAAGAAGCTGTGAGGCTTCAGCTGTGAGCTCACCTGGTCCCCCCTACAGCATCCTCCCCAAGTCTATCTTGACTGTCTTGTGCCAGGTCATGGTGCCTTTCCTTCTGTCTGGCTATGGCATGATGATGGCTGGCCTGGTGATGAACACCATCTGTGTGAATGCTAGGTGTCTTGAGAGGTGGTGGGGGTGGGGTGGGGTGGAGGGAGATAGGGACCAGGGTCTTCTGGTGCCCCAGGCAGGACTGGCTGAGGACATATAGGCCCTTCAGAGGGAGATAGCCACTTGGAGCTTGGCCTCACTGCCCAGACCTCAGGGTCAGCGGGCTGGCAGAAGTGCAGAGATTTATAGGGTAATGAAGATTCTGATGACCCTTCTCAGAGGTTAGCCTCACCTGCTCAGGGAACTTAAAGTGATTCCTTCCAGAGAACACGAGCTCTACTTGGCAGGGTCTTCTGCTCACCAGTGAAGGGAATTCTCCAGATACTTGCTGCCTCAGTTTTCCTATCTATAAAACAGGGATAATGAAAGCCCCCACCTCATAGATGGCCAGATGATAGAATGTGTGTGTTGTGGTCCTTATAGGGTGACAGGGTCTGTCCTTCCAGAGTCCTGTATGGAAAAACAAGATCCAGGGCCTGCTGTAGAGTCTAGGCCAGCGAGGGTCATTTGCTGAGAGAGGGTTGCTCCTCACAGTCTGTTTATGCCCTGCGCCTTGGGTAGCATATTTAAATCATTGAGAGGTTTTGCGGTGCTTCTACTTGAAGACAGAGTCACTGTGCTATTTTAGAAAGACTAGAAATATACATGAATGGCAGATGGAGGGTGTCCATTGTCTCCTCAGCATTCTGGGCATCTGTCAGAACTGTTTTCTATGTACATATAAACATATGGGATGGTGCTGTATTATACTTTTTAATTCATGAATTTAAATGTAACTTTCCACTCCACAAGGACATAGTGCTCCCTAGTGTGCGCGCTGTCCTAATGCCATGCAGCATCCCCTGCGTGCCTGGTTTGAGGTAGAGAGGGATGGTCAGTACTCATGATGCCACCCTACCTCTAAGTGTGGGCTCGTGATGCCTCTCAGGTGGCTTCTGCTTGCATGTCTCAGAGCTAAGGATGCTTGGCCCCTCAGGGCTGGGGTCGTCCGTTGCATACTAGCCAGCTTGTCTTTAGAAAACCTGTACTTCTTTGGGTTTGCAACCTAAATACCCATCTCTTCCTCCTGATAGCTTCAGTGGGGGCCCTGTAAGAACTTGCCACCCTTCCCTGAGACCATGCTGCCAGTGCTGAAGAGAGACTCTGATGCCCCGAGCATTCCCTTTATGACCTCAGCCACTCTTTGTGGAACATGGCTTTGAGCCTGTTCATACTGTCATTTGTCCCTAACCCATCCACAGCCTCTTACAACTGAGACCCCAGGGTCTCAGACCTCCTAAAACAAAATAACTTTCAACCCAGGATCCTGTATCCAGCTAAACTGAGTTTCATTTATGATGGAGAAATTAAATACGTTAATGAAATTCACATGATGAAGAAATTTGCCATAACTAAACCAGCCCTCCAGGGTATTCTCAGACCTATCCTTCATAATGACCAGCACAATTCTCCACTACATAAGTAAACTCACACAGAAAATTTTGACCAAACTCCAACTTCTACAGTGGTGAAAGGATTAAAGATGTTCAGATGTTCACTGGACTTTCCAAAATTTTGATACCCAAAATTATACCAGGTTTATCAATACTCTCGATCAATGTGAATGGCTTAAATTGCCTTCTAAAGAGGCATAGGTTGGCTGACTGGATATAAAACCTCAGGCCAGATATCTGCTGCATACAAGAATCTCATCTTACCTTAAAGGATAAATATAGACTCAGGGTGAAGGGATGGTCATCTATATTCCAGGCAAATGGAAAGCAGAAAAAAGCAGGTGTTGCAATTTTATTCACAGATACAATAGGCTTTAAATCAACCAAAGCAAACAAGGACAAGGATGGTCACTTTATATTTGTTAAGGGTAATACTCAATATGATGAGATTTCAATTATTAATATTTATGCACCCAACCAGAATGCACCTCAATTTATAAGAGATGCTCTAATAGACATGAGCAACTTGATTTCTCCCAGCTGCATCATAGGTGGAGATTTTAACACTCCTTTGGCAGTGTTGGATAGATCCTCCAACAAGAAGCTTAGCAAAGAAATGTTAGACTTAAATTTAACCATTCAGCATTTGGATTTAACGGACATCTACAGAACATTTCATCCTAACAAAAGTGAACACATGTTTTTCTCATCAGCCCATGGAACATACTCTAAAATAGACCACATTTTAGGTCACAAGTCTAACCTCAGAAAATTTAAAAGAATAGAAATTATTCCTTGCATCTTCTCAGACCATCATGGAATAAAAGTTGAACTCAGCAACAACAGGAATCTGCAGACTCATATAAAAACAGGGAAACTAAATAACCTTATGCTGAATGATAGGTGGGTCAGACACGAGATCAAGAAGGAAATTACCAGATTTTTGAAACAAAACGATAATGAAGATACGAGTTACCAGAACCTCTGGGATACTACAAAGGCACTCCTAAGATGGAAATTTATAGCACTGCAAGCCTTCCCCAAGGAAACAGAAAAAGAGGAAATTCACAACTTAATGGGACATCTCAAGCAACTGGAAAAGGAAGAACAGTCCAATCCCAAACCCAGCAGAAGAAAAGAAATAACCAAAATTAGAGCAGAATTAAATGAAATTGAAAACAAAAGGATTATACAACAGATCAATAAATCAAAAAGTTGGTTTTTTGGAAAGGTCAATGAGATAGATAAACTTTTGGCCAACCTAACCAAGAAAAAAAGAGTAAAATCGCTAATCTCATCAATCAGAAATGGTAAAGACTAAATAACAACAGACAAATTCAAACAATCCTTAATGAATATTACAAGAAACTCTATTCTCAGAAGTATGATAATCTGAAGGAAATTGACCAATACTTGGAAGCATACTACTTTCCATGACTTAGCCAGAATCAAGTGGAAATGTTGAATAGGTCTATATCAAGTTCTGAAATAGCATCAACTGTACAAAATATCCCTAAAAAGAAAAGCCCGGGACCAGATGGCTTCACGTCAGAATTCTATCAAACCTTTAAAGAGGAACTAGTACCTATACTACTTAACCTCTTCTAAAATATAGAAAAAGATGGAATACTACGCAACACATTCTATGAAGCAAACATCACCTTGATCCCCAAACCAGGAAAAGACCCAACAAGGAAAGAAAATTACAGATCAGTATCACTAATGAATATTGATGTGAAAATATTTAACAAGATTCTAGCAAAGAGAATCTGGCAACACATCAAACAAATTATACACCATGACCAAGTGGGTTTTATCCCAGGATCTCAAGGTTGTTTCAACATACGTAAATCTATCAACATAATTCATCACATAAACAAATTAAAAAACAAAGACCATATGATTTTCTCAATTGATGTAGAAAAAGCTTTCAATAATCCAGCATCGCTTCATGATCAGAATACTTAAGAAAATTGGCATAGAAGGGACATTTCTCAAATTGATAGAGGCCATCTACAGCAAACCCACAGCCAATATTGTACTGAATGGAGTTAAATTGAAATCATTTCCACTCAGATCAGGAACCAGGCACGGATGTCCATTGTCCTCATTGCTCTTTAACATTGTAATGGAAGTTTTAGCCATTGCAATTAGGAAAGAAAAGGCATCAAGGGTATCCATATGCCTATAGGATCAGAAGAGATTAAACTTCACTCTTCGCAGGCGATATGATTGTATACCTGGAAAACACCAGGGATTCTACTACAAAACTCTTAGAAGTGATCAAGGAATACAGCAGTGTCTCAGGTTACAAATCGGTAGCCTTTATATATACCAACAACAGTCAAGCTGGAAAAATAGTCAAGAACTCTATTCTGTTTACAGTAGTGCCAAAGAAGATGAAATATTTGGGAGTTTACCTAA
>NW_003852496.1:54612-58050 GCF_000181295.1 Otolemur garnettii | reverse complement strand
GTATATATCCAGAAGACCAAAAATCACACTACAATAAAGATATTTGTATCAGAATGTTCATTGCAGCCCAATTCATAATTGCTAGGTCATGAAAGAAGCCCAAGAGCCCATCAATCCATGAATAGATCAATAAATTGTCATATATGTACACCGTGGAATACTATGCAGCCATTAAGAAAGATGGAGACTTTACCTCCTTCATGTTTTCATTGATGGAGCTGGAAAATATTCTTCTTAGCAAAGTATCCCAAGAATGGAAGAAAAAGTATCCAATGTATTCAGCCCTACTATGAAACTAATTTATAGCTTTCATAGGAAAACTATAACCCAATTTTAGCCCAAGAATATGGGGAAAGGGGAGAGGGAGGGGAGGGGAGCAGGGAGGATGGGTGGAGGGAGGGTGATTGGTGGGGTCATGCCTATGGTTTATCCTACAAGGGTACATGTGAATCTCTCTAAATGTAGAATATAAATGTCTTAACAGAATAAGAAAATGACATGAAGGCTATGTTATCCAGTTGGTGAAAGTATTTCAAATTGTATATAGCAACAGCACTCTGTACCCCATGATAGCATTAATGTACATAGATATGATTTAATAATAAAAAAAAAAGAAGTCAAGGGAGAAACTGAAAAGCTGTTTCCATTTATCTCAGGACCTGGTATTGAGATAGCCCTTGCTGGGTTGCTTTGGGAACCTCTTCTGGCCCACGGCCTAGACAAGACCCTAGGCCATCTGTCTCAGAGGCAGGGATTTGCTTTTTGGCCTAGAATTCCAAAACTAGCAGGAAGTTCTAGTGTAGGGGTCACAGGTCTCTATCGGGGCCAGGTAGGCAAAATAAATTAGTAGCATCAGATGGAATATTAAAAATCGATTTTGGGGAGGACTCTAATTACATGTTAAACAGGTAAGAATCATTTTTGTCTCCATAAAATAAATGTTTTACACTTTTATTGAAGCATGAATCCCTTCATTTAATTATTTATTTACTTTTTGACGTTTAATAGAGATATGGGATAGAAACATATCATATCTGATTTTAAAAATCCTGAGCCCCACAGATTAGTTGGCCATATCTCCACTCAGCCCCAAGCACCTGAGATCAGAGTGAAGGGCCCTGTGGGCAACAG
The DNA here is from genome assembly GCF_000181295.1 of Otolemur garnettii. Lineage (NCBI taxonomy): Eukaryota > Metazoa > Chordata > Mammalia > Primates > Galagidae > Otolemur > Otolemur garnettii. Next base: position 56,919 of record NW_003852496.1, on the reverse strand, counting down.
CAACTGGCATCTTTCCAGGTGTCACACAGTGTCCTAGTTCATGAGAAATATCCAGGTTTAGAATCAGTAACTGAGACACCTCTCTACATTCTGCAGACCAGATGACCCTTGTTCTGCCAAATGGCCTCTGAGCTGGCCCTGCCCTTGGCTTGCCTAGGGCTGCTAATGCTGATTCAGTAGTTGGTATTAAAACATTTCAGTTTCAACCTTTTTTGTTTAGTTTACAGCCATTTAAGAATTTACTTAGTTTTGTTCATTTTATAGAGAGTGAAAAGAAGCTTGCAGAGGATTCTCTCAAGATGCTTGAAATGTGTTTACATTTATCTCCTTATTCTTTCTCCTCCAGCATTGGCCTGTATTTATGGAAGTTAAAGACCTTTTGACATTGGTGCCACCTCTCGTGGGCCTCAAGGGGAATCTGGAGATGACGCTGGCATCTAGGCTCTCCACAGCTGTAAGTGACAGGCACACCCCACTCCTGGGCCCCCCAGGCATGCAGGGATATTCAGAGTTTCCGAAGTAACAGTATGGTTGGGTTTCGGTCTCTCGTGATGCTGTCCCTGTCCTTCTGGCCCATCCTTCTGAGTCCCAGGCCAGGGAGCACTGCTTATGAGGGATGTGCCCAGTGCTCCTATCCTCCTATAACCTGCATGTCAGTTTGTGGTGTGTATCTCTGTGACCCCTGCATCTGCATGCCACTGCGTTCACCCTATAGCCACCTGGACCCTCCACCTGTGTGGAGCCCACCCTTTCCACACAGGCACATGGGAGCCACAGGGCATAGTGTGGGCCTGATGAAGAATTCCTCAGAGGAGACAGGAAGTTTTATTTTGCCTAAGCAGACAGCCTCTGTTAATGGCACCTGTTCTCTGGATGACTCAGTGAACACCTGCCCCTGGAGGGTCTTCTTTGGGTAGTTTAAACAGCATAGTCCCCAGTATTATCAGTTCTTCTCTCCCCATCTGGCTATCCCAGGCAATGGAGGTTCTCTTCCCTCTGCTACACAGAGTGGGTTCTCCCTTACTCTGATACGTCCCCTAGGTATGGTGTGTTCAAAGAACCAAGAGGAGAGCAATGCCAAAGTTCAGGGGGCTGGGTGTGGGCTGAGAGGTGGGTGGAGTGCAAGGATTTTGGGATGGGAGATAGTCTTGATCATCCAGGTGGCCCAGTATAACCACAGGGGTCCTGGTGTAGGAGAGGTAGGGGGGCATTTCATACAGAAGAGAAAAGGACCGAGTGATGGAGCAGAGTCAGAGAGAGAAGGTGCTATACCACTGACTTGGAGGATGCAGGGAGGGCCTGGCCAGGGGTGCAGGTTACACATACAGCTCTCTGTTCTGGGATGGGCAAGGACATAGCTTCTCCCCTGAAACTTCCAGATGGAGTGAAGTTCTGCTAGCACCTTGATTTTATCCCCATAAAATTCATATCAGAGTCTTGACCTTAAGAACTATCAAGGGATAGATTTGATTTAGGCCACTAAATAGCAAGAGGAAACTAACACGTGATCAGGTATGGAGTGTCCAACCTGTGGCCTGTGAGCCACATGTGTGAGGACCTTTTTGCTTCTCTGTGGTGTCAGGTATGATGAAAATTATGCACAGAGATATTTCTTGGTCATCAGTTTTTGTTAGTATTTGTGTATTTGATGTGTGGCTCAAGACAACTTTGTATTTCAAATGTGGCCCAAAGAAGCCAAATGGGTGGACACCCCTGGTTAGAGTCTTATAGGGCACTGAAATATTTTAAGTAGCTGGTAACATGATGGAGGTGTGTGCACACACATGTACAAATTCCTGTGATGGGCATGCACACATGATTTTGTGTGCACCATTATTTTGGTCAGTGTTTGGGAGGGCTAAAAATGTTGATAATAATCTCTGCCATGTAGGTATTTTTGGTGTTACATTTTTCTTTTCATAATGCTTAATTGCATTTAAACATTTCTCTACAATGATCATATCTTTGTTGTAATTCTTTACAAGTACATAAAATAGGTAAAGGAAAAAAGACCTATTGTGTTAATATAGTTCATTACAGAAGTCTGTCAAAGGAGAACAGTCACAGTATCTGCACATTGAGACTCATTTATTATTTTTAAATCACCTTAAGGTATAAATGGATACATTAAGAACTCACAAGTTTCAAGTGCGTGTATCAGTGACTCTCAAAAAAATATGTATGTGGCTGTGACTTGAAATACAGAGCACCCCCACCACCTGAAGGCTCTTATTTCACTGCAGTCCCAGCCTCCCCACTCTATCCCGGGTCACTGCCCCCTCCCCCCACCTGAAGGCTCTTATTTCA
>NW_003852496.1:20188-54546 GCF_000181295.1 Otolemur garnettii | reverse complement strand
GCTCTTATTTCACTGCAGTCCCAGCCTCCCCACTCTATCCCGGGTCACTGCCCCCTCCCCCCACCTGAAGGCTCTTATTTCACTGCAGTCCCAGCTTCCCCACTCCATCCCGGGTCACTGCCCCCCCCCCCCAAGGCTCTTATTTCACTGCTGTCCAGTCTCCCCACTCCATCCCGGGTCACCCCCCTACCTGAAGGCTCTTGTTTAACTGCTGTCCAGTCTCCCCACTCCATCCCAGGTCACCCCCCCACCCGAAGGTTCTTGTTTAACTGCCGTCCAGTCTCCCCCACTCCATCCTGGGTCACCCCCCACCTGAAGGCTCTTACTTCACTGCAGTCCAGTCTCCCCACTGCATCCCGAGTCACCCCCCACCTGAAGGCTCTTGTTTTACTGTAATCCAGTTTCCCTGACTCCAGTGCAACTCACCTCCCCACCTGAAGGCTCTCGTTTCAGTGCAGTCCAAACTCTCCACTCCATCCTGGTCACCCCCCTACCCCCACCTGAAGGCTCTTATTTCACTGCAGTCCAGTCTCCCCCACTCCAGCCCAGGTCAACCCCCACCTGAAGGCTCTTGTTACACTGCAGTCCAGTCTCTCCATCCCAGCCCAGATCATCCCCTCCCCCACCTGAAGGCTTTTGTTTCACTGCAGTTCAGGCTCCCTATTTCAGCCTGCATCACCACCACCCCCCACCCTAAGGCTCTTATTTTCCTCCTGTCCAGTCTCCCCACTCCATCCTGGGTCACCACCACCTAAAGGCTCTTGTTTTCCTGCTGTCCAGTCTTCCCCACTCCAGCCTGGCTCTCTCTCATCTGGCTTCAATCTCTACAGATCCATCTTACCTTTAATACTGTACATGACATTAAAAATACTCTCAGTGTAACATGAAATAGAAGAATATTTTGTTTACAATATTCTGCACATTCTAGCTAATGTAGTAAGCTAAGATAAGGAAATAGGAGCCTTCAATATTGGAAAGGAGGAGAAAAACACTGTTTACTAATGATATGCTTATCTTCTTAGGAAATTTAAACAGATAATTAGAAAACTGTTAAACCAATAAGCACTCATTAAGGTCATCTGGTTTCAAAATATCCAGATGAAATAAACCATAGGCATTATTATGCATAGTTATGTATCTATACTTCTTTACACACTGGAAACTATCATTTACAAAACACAATTAGAGAAGAGATCCTGTAGATTCTTTGTGTGTGTGTGTTTAGATCTTTTTAATTATTTCACATTAATGTAAGGATATAAACAGTCAGGTCACAATATTTGAATTTATTCAAGAGGTAGAATCCCTCTTGTAGTGTGCCTGTTCAGTGGGAGCTCCCAAACCTCCCTTCCCCCTTTCACATTCCTCCCCCCAGCTCAAATATAAATAAGTTTTTCTCCTGTGTAGGTGGGAATTAGATCATCTGGCTTCATATTAGTATTGAGTACATTGGATACTTGCTTTTCCATTCTTGTGATACCTTACTGAGAAGAATGTGTTTCTGCTCCAACCAGGTTAATACAAAAGATGTATAGTCTCCATCTTTTTAAATGGCTGAATAGTATTCTGTGGTATGTATATACCACAGCTTGTTAATCTGTCCCTGGGTTGGTGGGCTTTTAGACGGTTTCTACATTTTGGCAATTGTAAATTAAGCTGTGATAAACAATCTAGTGCAATTTTCTTTATGATAAAGTCATTTATTTTCTTCTGGGTAGATGCCTACGAGTAGGATTGCAGGGTCAGATGGGAGGTCTAATTTTACTTCTTTGAGGAATCTCCATACTTCTTTTGAAAGAGGCAGTATTATTTTGAAAGAGGCAGTCTGACCAACAGTGTAAAAGTGTTCCCCTTTCTCCACATCCGCACCAGCATCTGCAGCTTTGAAACTTTGTGATGTGGGCTAATCTTACTGGGGTTAGGTGATATCTCAGGGAGGTTTTGGTTTGCATTTCTCTGATGATTAGGGACGAGGAGAAATTTTTCATACATTTGTTATCCATTTGTCTTTCTCAGAGAAGTTTCTGTTCAAGTCTCTTGCCCAGTGACAGGTGCAACTTCTGCTTGTTTTCTGTTGATTAGAGTTTTCTATAGATTAAAACTTTGTCAGATTCCTAACATGCAAATATCTTTTCCCACTCTGAAGCTTGTCTATTTGCTTTTATTGTTGTGTCCTTACCTGTGCAGAAGCTTTTCAGCTTAATTAAATTCCATCTATTTATTTTTGTTACTGCAATTGCCCCAGAACTCTTCATAAAATCTTTCCCCATGCTGATGTCCTCAAGAGTTTTTCCCACACTTTATTCTAGGATTTTTATCATTGAAATCTTGAGTTTTGTAAGTGGTGAAAGTTGCAGGTCCAGTTTCAGTCTTTTACATCCAGTTCTCCCAGCAAAGAGTGGGAGTTTGACTTTCTCCACATACATGTGGATGCCTTTTATTTCCTTCTCTTGCCTGATTGCATTGGCTAGAACTTCTAGGACTATTTCGAATAGTAGTGGATGGTGATAGTGGACATCTTTGTCTGGTTCTAGTTCTAAGTGGAAAAGCTATCCCTTATCCTAGGGCTTTCAGTTTTGCTCCATTCAGTACGATATTAGCTGTGAGTTTGTCATAGAAGGCTTCAGTCAGTTTAAGAAATGTGCTAATGGCTCAGCACCTGTGGCTCAAGTGGCTAAGGTGCCAGCCACATACACCTAAGGTGGCGGGTTCGAATCCAGCCTGGGCCCACCAAAACAACAATGACGGCTGCAACCAAAAAATAGCCCAGAGTTACGGCGGGCACCTGTGGTCCCACCTACTTGGGAGGCAGAGGCAGGAGACTCACTTGAGCCCAGGAGTTGGAGGTTGCTGTGAGCTGTGGCACCATGGGGGACAGCTTGAGGCTCTGTCTCAAAAAAAAAAAAAAAAAGAAATGTGCTACTTATGCCTATATTCTTAATTTTCTTGTTAGAAAAGGATGCTGAATTTTATCAAATCCTTTTTCTGCATCTATTGAGAGGATCATATGGTCTTTGTTTTTGCTTCTATTGACGTTGTATATTACATTTCTGGATTTACATATGTTAAACCAGTTTTGCATCCCTGGGATGAAGCCTACTTGATTATGATGTGCAATTCTTTTAATGTGTAGGTGTAATCCATTGGCCAAATGTTTGTTGAGTATTTTTGCATTAATATTCATTAGTGAAATTGGTTTGTAGCTTTCCTTTTTATTTGGGTCTTTTCCTGGTTTTGGTATCAGGATGATGTTTGCTTCATAGAATATATTAGAGAAGATTTCTTCCTTCTCAATGTTTTGAAATAGTTTCTACTGTATGGGTATAAGCTCTTCTTTGAAGGTTTGATAGAATTCTGGTATGAAGCTATCTGGTCCTGGGCATTTTTTGTTGGAAGATTTTTTATTATTTTTTTATCTCAGTGTTTGATATTAGGCTGTTCAAGACATCTCTTTCTTCTTGGTTAAGTCTAGGGAGAGGGTGTGAGCCCAGGTACTGATCCATTTCCTCCTCATTGTCAAATTTCTGGGCATAGAATTTCTTGTAGTAGTCAGAGATAAAGTCTTGTATCTTTGTGATATCTGTTGTTATTTCCCCTTTTTCATTTCTGATTGAGGTTATTAGAACTTTTGCTTTTCTGTTCCTAGTTAATCTAGCCAAAGGTTTATTGATTTTGTTTATTTTTTTGAAGAACCAACTTTTTGTTTTATTAATTTTCTGAATGATTCTTGTTTTTATTTCATTTATTTCTGATTTAATTTTCGTTATTTCTTTTCTTCTGCTAGGTTTGGAACTGGATTGCTCTTCCTTTTCCATTTCCTTAAGATGATTCATTAGGTTGGTGATGTGCTCTCTTTCTATTTTTGAATGTAGACATCTAATGTGATAAATTTCCCTCTTAGGATTGCTTTAACAATTCCCTCCTTTATCCCTTTCTTGATGCAATTGTCATTTAGTATAAGGTTGTTTAATTTCCATTCCTTTGTGTGAGGGTGAAAGTTTTTGTTGGAATTGAGTTCCAGTTTTATTGCCTTGTGGTCTTAGAAGATAAAAAGTAAAAATTCAATTCTTCTAATTTTGTTGAGGTTTCATTTGCATCCTAGGGCATGATATATTTTGAATATGTTCCATGGCCTGATGAGAAGAACATGGCTTTGGGATGATGTGTTCTGTATATGTCTATTAAGCTCATTTGTTTTAGGATTACAGTTACATCCCTTGTATCTTTGTTTAGTTTCTCTTGATGATGTGTTCTATTCTGCCAGAGGGGTATTAAAGTCCCTAGTTACTATGTTGCTATAGGATATCGTATTACTCAGACCAATCCAAGGCTCTTTCATAAATCTGGGAACATTTGAGTGCATAATATTTAGAATGGAAATATCCTCTTGCTTTATTGTTCTCTTGATCAGTATAAAGTAACCATCATTGTCTTTCTTAATTTTAGTTGTTTTAAATCTACTTGTATTGAAAAATAAGACTGTGACCCCTCCTTTCTTTTGATTTACATTTGCCTGAAATATTGTTTTCCAACCCTTATCCCTGAATCTTGATTTGTCCTTTAAGGTTAGATGTGTTTATTTGAGACAACATATGGATGGCTTGTTCTTTTTATCCCATCAGCCACCCTGTCCCTTGTATTATTGTTTAGTTTCTGTTGAGGATCTGTCACATTCTGTCAGAGAGGTATTAAAGTCCCCTTTGTGTCTCTTCAGTGAGGAATTCAAGCCATTAACATTTATTGAGAGAATTGTAAGTGTGGTGGAGTTCAATTAATCTTATTTTATGAAAGAGTACAGTTTAGTTTTATCCTTTGCCCCATTGTAGAAGCTATTATCCTTTAGTTTGTGAGTGTTTTACTTTTTTGTGGTGGTCAGTGTTGTTTTAACACACACACACACACATATGTATAACTATATATATGTGTATATATGTATATACATATAGCTATACATATACTGCAATATTGTCTGGATACCAGGTGGTACTGTGGTGTTAGGAGACAGACAACACACCCTGGTTTTGTTCTGAACACTGAGTGCAGAAAATTGCTTGCTAGTTGCTAAGGAGACTGGGTGCTATCTTCTTGAGTTAGTTGCCCTCAATCAGAGCCAGTTGTTTCATCAGCATTTAGTCCCCATGGGGTTTGGGTCTTAAAGCTTTCACCAGACTCCTTAGGAGGTACATCTCATAGTGCCCCCTGACAACAATCCCCTAGTGGTACGGGAGTTACTCAGCTCACTCTAAGAGTGGATGCCTGAGTTTAGCAGTCACATCAGAGCTGGTCATGCACTAGGACCCTACAGACTGTTCCTCTCACACAGCCTTTCCAATGGCGGCCCAGCTAGCAGCCAAGATGATGGTATATCCACTCCATGTGGTATTCCTACCCAGCTACTGGACAGTATTCAAGTCTACCCACTTGTTCAAGCCTTCCAAAGCAGCTCCAGTGAGCCCCACATCGAAAAACAGCAGGACAGTTCCTTTCCTGTCCTCAGTCCTCTGCAGGTGGGCTGCCCATTCCCACATACTTGCCTTCTGTTCTGGTCTACCTCAGCTCCAGACCTCCTTTCTGTCTCCTGTGGTTCACCAACATTTCACTGTGTTCCCAGAGTGATGTCTCCAGGTAGATTCCCCCAGCCAAAAATAGCTGGAATTTTCTTTCCCCTGGCTTGCTGCTAATGGCTGGTTGGGAGATGTTTCTAGTCTACCATCTTCATCCTGTAGACTTTAACAGCTTTTAAAATAATTTCAGAGTAAGCCTTAAAAAGAAATAAATAGAACTATAAAACTTTATCAAGGGAAAGACACATTTTGAGAGAGTTCCTGAAGGGAAACAATTGATACTGTAAAATTTTCAATTCTCTATTATTTAATTTGTAAAAGTAATGCAAATTTTTCTAATGAAGGTGAGCATCTTTTCACATGCTCATTGGCCATGTATATATGTTGGTTGGAGAACTGTCTAGTTATGTCCTTTACCCATTTTTTAATTGTGTTGTGTTTTAGTTGTTGAGTTGTAGTTCTTTATATATTCTCCATATTAACCTCTTATTAGATACATGATTTGCAAATATTTTCTCCCATTGTGTAGTTTAATTTTTCTCTCTGTTGATTGTGTCCTTTGATGCACAGAAGATTTTACTTTCCATATAGTTCATCTGTTTTTACTTTCATTGCATGTGCTTTTGGTGTCATATTCAAGAAATTATTACCAAATCCAATACCATGAAGTTTCTCACCTTTGTTTCTTCTAAGACTTTGTAGTTTTAATTTTTGTTTAGGTTTCTGATTCATTTTGAGTTGATTTTCATACATGGCGTAAGGTAAGCAACTTCATTCTTTTGCATGTGAATATCCAATTTTCCCAACACCAAACCACAGCAAACATCATACTTAATGCTGAAAAACTGAAACTTTCTGAAACTCAACATTTTTTTTAAGAGCTATCATCTGTTTTTCTTTTTGATTGTTTGGGATTCATTGAGGGTACAAAGAATTAGGTTACACTGATTGCATTTGTTAGATAAAGTCCCTCTTATGATTGTGTCTTGCCCCAAAGAGGTATGCCATACATTGTGACTCCCCATTTCCCACCCTCGCTTTCCCCTACTTGCTCATTCCCCTACCCCTCTTATAGCTCATCTGATGCCTTCATATTAGAATAGAGTACATTAGATTCTTGGTTATCCATTCTTGTGATAGCTTTACTAAGAAGAATGTGTTCCACCTCTATCCAGGTTAATACAAAAGATGTAAAGTCTGCATTTTTTTTAGTGGCTGAAAAGTTTTCCATGGTATACATATACCACAGCTTATTAATCCATTCCTGGGTTGGTGGGCAGTTAGGCTGTTTCCACATTTCGGTGATTGTAAAGTGAGCTGTGATAAACAGGTCTAGAGCACATATCCACCTAACACTATTTTTTGAAAAAAATATTTTTCTTTCCCTATTGAACATTCATGGCACTCTTGGTCATAAAATCATTTGGCCTTACATGTGAGGGTTTATTTATAAGCTGTACATTTTATTCCATTGCCCTACATTCCTGTCTTTGTGCCTTTATCACACCATTTTGATTACTATGGTTTTGTAAGTTTTGAAAGCATAAAGTATGAGACCTTCAACTTTGTTCTTTCTCTTGAGATTGCTTTGGCTATTCAGAGTCCCTTGAGATTCCATATGAATTTTAGCATGTATTTTTCTGTTTCAGCAAAAACCAGCATTTAGATTTTGACAAGGATTGTATTAAATTTTAGATTGCTTTGGTTAATATTGACATCTTAAAATTATTGCCTTCCAGGCTTGGTGCCCGTAGCACAGTTATGGTGCCAGCCTCATACACCAACATTCAAACCTGGCCCGGGCCAGCTAAACAACAATGACACTGCAACAGAAAATAACCAGGCATTGTGGCAGTCACCTGTAGTCCCAGCTACTGGGAAGCTGAGGCAAGAGAATTGCTTAAACCCAGGAGTTTGAGGTTGCTGTGACGCCACGGCACTCTGCTGAGGGCGATGTAGTAAGACTCTGTCTCAAAAAAAAAAAAGTATGCCTTCTAATCCTTGAATGTGGTATGTCTTTTCATTTATTTGTGACTTCTTTAATTTCCTCAGCAGTATTTTGTAGTTTTTAGTGTGCACATTTTTAATCTTGATGAGTTTATAAGTATTTTATTCTTTTTGATGCTATTATAAATAGAATCATTTTCTTAATTCCTTTTTGAATTATTCACTATTAATATATAGAAACACAACTGATATTTTTGTGTTGTTTTTTATACTGCAGCTTCACTCAATTCATTTATTAGTTCTAACAGTCTTTGTGTATGTGTGTGTAATCTTTAAAGTTTTCAACATAAAATTATGTCATCTTTAAACAGAAGTAATTTGTTTCCTCCTTTCCACTTTGGATGCCATTTATTTATTTATTTATTTTCCTTGCCTAGTTGCTCTGGCTGGGACTTCAGTACTATGCTGAACAGAAGAGGTGGAAGAAGGCATTCTTGTGCTTTCCAGATCTTAGAGGAGAAGTTTCAGTTTTCACCATTAATATGTTGTTTGCTGTGGGATTTTCATATAAGGCCTTTTTTGTATTGAGGTAGTTTCCTTTTATTCTTAGTTTTTTAGTTTTTTTTTTTTAAATCATGAAAAGGTGTTGTATTTTTGTACATCAATAAAAATAGTCATGTGTTTTTTTTCCATTCATTTTGCTAAAGTGGTATATATTACATTAATTGGTTTTTGTATTTGGAACTTTACTTGTATTTCAGGACTAAACCCCACTTGCTTATGGTGTATAATTCTTCTAATATACTATTATATTTGGTTTATTAGTATTTTTAAAAAGATTTTTTAATCTATATTCACCAGCAGTATTTGCCTGTAATTTTATTTTCTTCTAGTTTCTTTGTCTGGCTTTAGTATCAGGGTAACATAGGTCTCATGTGATGAATTTGGAAGTGTTCCTTCATCTTTAATTTTTTGGGAGAGTTTGTGGAGGATTGGTGGTAAATGTTTGGTGGAATTTACCATCTATCCCTGGGTTGTTTTTGTTGGGAGGTTCTTGATTACTACTTTCATTCTCTTTTTTTTATTTATAGTGGAATTATCTCCGAGGATTAATTTTCTTACTACTTTTCAGTGTGTCCAGATTTTCTATTTCTCTGTGATTCAGTCATAATTAATTATATGTTTCTAGGAATTTATCCATTTGAGTTAGGTTGTCTAATTTGTTGACCTATAGTTGTTGATAATATTCTATTCCTTCTTATTTCTGTGGATTCAGAATTAATGGATTCTGTAGGAACTGATTAACTTTTTAAGATTTTGCTTTTTTCTTAGTCAGTATGGCTAAAGATTTGTGAATTTTATTGATTTTTTTTGAGGAACCAGTTTTTGATTCCATTGCGTTTTCACCATTATTTTTCTCTTTTCTGTTTTATATATCTCTAATCTTTCATTTTTTCTTCTAGCTTTGGGTTTAGTTTGGTTTTCTTTTCCCCCCCTCATTTCTGAAGGAAAAAAAACAGTCCTGCAGGAACTGTCTTGCTGTTTTTTGATGTGGAGCTCAAAAAACAGCAGGACAGATGGGCACTTGGGCTTTTTTCATGACTTAGCAATTATGAATTGGGCTACAATAAACATTCTGGTGCAAATATCTTTGTTATAATGTAATTTTTGGTCTTCTGGATATATACCTACTAGAGGAATTGTAGGATCAAATGGCAAGTCTATTTTTAGATCTCTAAGTGTTCTCCAAACATCTTTCCAAAAGGAATGTATTAGTTTGCATTCCCACCAGCAATGTAGAAGTGTTTGGGTCATTGATTTAAGTTCTGTTTTCTTTTTTTATATAATTTTTTTACAGTTAAAAATTTCCCCTTTAAAATAGCTTTTACTGTGTACCACAAATTTTGATGTGTTGTGTTTTCTTTTGTCTCAAGATAATTTCTAATTTTCTTTGGAATTTCTTCCTTACTCATTGGTTGTTTGAGGGTGTGTTGTGTAATTTCCCCATATTGAGAGATTTTCCAGTTGTTCTTCTGTTATGATTGGAAAAAATACTTTGATACTTTGTATGAGGTTCTGTTTTCTTAAATTTATTAATGTTGATTTTATGGCCTAATATATTCTATCTAGGACAATGTTCTGTATTCATACTGCATTGAGCAAAATATATATTATTCTATTGTTTGGTGGAGTGTTCTGTGTATGTCTATTAGGTCCAATTGGTCTATAATGTTTTTCAAATTCTCTGTTACCTTATTGATCTTCTGTTTGGTTGTTGTATTTAATGGCAGTGGGGTATGGAAGTCTCCAGCTATATATTTATTTCTCTCTCTTCCCCCATCCCCCTCCCTTTTTTTTTCCAGAGGCAAGTCTCATTGTGTTGCCCAGGCTGGACTACACTGCCATGATAATAGTTTGTTGCAGCCTTAAACTTCTTGTCTCAAGCAATCCTCCTGCCTTACCATGTCTAGCTAATTTATTTGTTTTATACTTTTTTAGGCTTAGGCTCTGGCTATGTTGTCTGGGCTGGTCTTAAATTCCTGACTCCAAATTGTCCTACCTCAGCCTTCCACATCTCTGAGATTACAGGCACAAGCCACTGTGACCTGCTGAACTGTTTCTTCCTTTGATTCTGTCCCTGTTTTCCCCATGTATTTTAGGAACTTTAATGTTTGGCATAACGTGTTCTATCTTCTTACTTATTTGACCCTTATATTGTTATATAATTTACTTCTTTGTATCATGTTACAATTTTTGACTTAATGTTTATTTTGTCTGATATTAGTATAGCCACTCCTGTCTTCTTTTGGTATTTATATAGAATATATTTTTCCATACTTTCATTTTCAACCTATTCATGTCTTTAAAAAATGAGTCTTTTATAGGTGACATATAGGTGGATCCTGATTCTGTTTTTTAATTATTCTGCCAATGTATGTCTTTTGATCAGGGAATTACTGATAGGGAATGATTTACAATTGGTGTTTTCTTTTTCTGTATGACTTATAGCTTTCTATCCTCTTATTCCCTCTCTATTACCTTCATCTGTGATTAGTTGATTTTTTAGTGTTATTTTTTATTCCTTTCTTAATTTCTTCTTATTTATATTGTATAGATAATTTCTTCATGGTTACATGGGGATTATCTATAACATCTTCAAGTTATTACAATGTATCTTAAACTTATACCAAATTAACATCAATTGCATACATAAACTATATTCCTTTACAGCTCTGCGTATAGATTTATAATTATTTTTATGCTTTTGACTTTTATTTATTTTATTTATTTATTTTTTGAGACAAAGTCTCATTATGTTGGCCTCAGTAGAGTGCTGTGACATCACAGCTCACAGCAACCTCAGACTCTTGGGCTTACGTGATTGTTTTGCCTCAGCCTCCTGAGTAGCTGGGACTACAGGCGCCTGCCACAACACCCAGCTATTTTTTTTTGTTGTTGTTGTTTAGCAGGCTCGGGCTGGGTTCAAACCTACCAGCCCCAGTGTATGTGGCCAGCACCCTAATGACTGAGCTATGAGTGCCAAGCCTGCTTTTGTCTTTTAAATCCTATTAGAAGAAAATTTGGAGTTACAAACTAAAATTACACCATTACAATTTTAAAATATTTATTCATATATTTATATTTACTGTAGAAACTTACATTTTTATTTGGCTTTGAGTTACTGACTGGCGTCCTTTTATTTTAACTTGAAGGACTCTCTTTAGCATTTCTTGTAGGGCAGATCTAGTGATAATGAACTTCCTTGGCTTTTGTTTATCTGAGGATCTCAGTTTTGCCCTCATTTGTGCCTAATGGTTTTGCCAAATAAAGAATTCTTAATTGACAATTTTTGGGTTTTTTTTCCTCCCAGCACTTTAAATATATCATACCCCTACCTTTGTCCTACAGAGTGTATGCTGAGATCTGTTGAATATGATGAGTTTCCTTTATCTTTTGTCTTTGATTTTCAAGCAGTTTATTTATAAAGTATCTCATTGTGTCTTTTTGGGTTTATTCTACTTTCAGTTCATTCATCTTTTTATATTTCTATGTCTTTCCTCAAATATGGCAAAGTTTGGGCCATTGTTTCTTTAAATAAACTATTTTCCTATTTGTCAAAGAGTTTTTTTTTTATTATCATCTACTACCCAATTTTAATGGGATTGAAAAAACCCCTTTGTTAGAGTTGGAAACAAACAAATATATTCACTAATGCATTTAATTCCAACCCTTCATTGGAATCCTCTTGGTAACATTATTCTGCAATTAACAACGGCGATTCTGAGGTGGTCTCCAAGTTGTTACAGCATTAAAAAATTATAGTAAGCAGTATAAAATTATAATTTATTATGAAGGGGGAGATTCACAACACTCCCTCTTGAAGAGTTCTACTTAGGATTTCTTTCTTTCTTCTTTTTATTTTTTGTCATTAGTTTTCTCTCCTTTTGTTTTTTAAGTGCTTAATCTGGTATGGAGTCAGCTGGGTAAAGCAAAGCCAAGTGGGCTACCCCTTGAATGATGCTTGGGCAGCTCTTGCTGCAAAAAGGAGAATGTAAGTGGAGCCATGGTGGCCACCATGATGTCCTGGTCACTGTTGCTCACCATTGTCACTTCAGCCGTCCCTTCCTGAATCAAAGCATTAAGACCTTCAAAGTCAGTGCAAGTGATACCCGAACTGGTGACGAAAGTCTGATTGCCTGAGCCTTCCTGGGGGCTACCTGGGGCCATGGGGATCAGAGCCTGGCGCAGGGTGGCTTCGTCCGTCTGGTCGTGAGTAGTCAGCAGGACAGCTGGCTGTGTCATGGTGCCTGCCTCTTTCGGACACCCAGAGGACTGAAGAGAAGTAATCAGACTGACCTTGTGCAAAATCTGTAGCTGACTGTTCCCTGGGAATTCCTCTGGGCTCTGGGCCACCATGGTGGGTGGCACAGTGTTCACTGTGGCTGCGGAGGCCTGGACAATAATGTTGGCCTGGGGTACCTGATGTCTTATGATGATTTTGACTCTTCCCTCACTGTACTCTGGGGCACTTGGCTGGGTTGCAGGGGCACCTAGAGGTGGCCCACAGTGAGGGCTGCAGCCTGCTGCTTGCCGGGGTAGATCTGAAACTGGAGGATGGTCACATTCAAGTTTCTTATTCTCACTGTACTCACTATACTCACTGCCCCTTGAATGATGGAGAACATCTGCTTGGGTAGTTCTTGCTACAAAGAAGAGAATATAGGTGGAGCTATGGTGGCCACCATGATGTCCTGGCCCCCGTCACTTACCACATCCGAGTTCTTATTCTCACTGTACTCACTGCTAATGAGAACTTGGCTATATCTTGTGGCTGTGGAGCAAAGCCTCCTGCATGAATGAGGCATTGCAAATGTCACAGTGAAAAGTCTTCTTGGCATCCAGCTTAGCAACCTGCTGGCTGTTCTGCCTGCCTATGTCCTTCTTCTCCGGGACCTCGGCCTTGACCATGTCCCTGTGGAACTTCTTCACGTGCTTGCTGAGGTTGCTGGGCTGCTTGATGTCAAAGCTGCAGTAGCTGCACCTGAAGGGCTGGTTGGCACAGTGGGTGCATGTGTGCACATGCAGGGCAGCTTGCTGGAGCAGGAATGGCTGTATTCCGAGCACTTCTCGGGATGCTTGGACTGGTGCATGTGGCTGAGCTTCCAGAGGGTGGCTTTGCTGTCACCTAGGAAGTTGCAGTGCAGACAATTGAAGTTATTCCTACTGTGCTTGATGAAAATGTGTAACTTGAGGTTCCCCCTCATGGTACAGCAGACATTGCAGAACTCACACTTGAAGGACTTCTCCCCTGAGTGCACCTGCATGTGCCTTTTCAATCTGAGCTGATTTTGAACTTGGTGCTAAAGAGCCAGCACTGGAAGGGGGCAACCCTGGTGTGGGAGCATAGGTGGACGGTGAGCTGGCTGGAGTTCTGGCAGGTGTAGGGGCAGATCTGACATTTGAAGGACCGCTTGTTAGAGTGTATCTGCAGGTGCTTGTTGAGGCTGATGCTGTCTGGTGTAGTCACACGTCTTACACTTGTAGGGCTTCACACCTGTGTGGCATCATGTGTGTGTCTTCAGCTCGTCCTTCCTGCTAAAGCACTTGCCACAGACTTCACACTTGTGGGATTTGTCTCCGGTGTGAAGTTTTAAATGATGCTCCATGTCCTTCATGCCACAGGTATTCTTGAATTGGCAACCTGGATAGCAGCAGTTAAACCTTTTCTGAGCAGGTAGTGTTGCAGGCTTTTTGGTATGTGATAAGGCGGGGAGAGAGGTGATTGTGGCTGTCTGGTTTTCATTACTTTCCGTGGGCAGATAAGTTTTCTTTGTTTGTTTGTTTTTTTGCAGTTTTTGGCTGGGGCTGGGTTTGAACCCGCCACCTCTGGCATATGGGGCTAGTGTCCTACTTCTTTGAGCCACAGGCGCTGCCTGGCAGATAGTTTGATACCCATATTCAAAAACGATTGTTTTGGTCTCCGAGGTGATGGTTCTGGTGGTAGTTGGGGTCTGGGTGTCAGGCACTCTTTCCTCTGATACAAACTGGACGGTGCTGGGAGTTGCTCCAGATGAGCTGGTCAGCTGGCAGCCACTTTGCTTAAGAGCTACAAAGGCATCCAGGTTATTAAACTGCTGCTTGCAGATGCCACAGATATGGATGTTGGGAGTCAGCTCAACTAGCATGATTGTGCCACCTGGAATTTGCACGAAGTCTGGAAAGCTCTTGCCCTTGCTGCTCGAGTTCATGGTGTAGACTGGAAAGTCCCTGCCCAGCCAGGGTGCCAGGGTGGGGAGTGCTGATCTACATGGTACAAGGACTTTTTCCTTTTATTTTTCCACACCCCACCAGTCTCCTTTCTCCCAACTCTGAGGCGGGAAAGATGGATGAGATTCAAATCGATTTTTAAAAATTTATGTAATCTAAATCTCCATTTAGGAAAGTCCTCTGAGCCCCTTCTGCCAGGGTAAATCTGAGTTGCCCTCTGGTTGCCCCAACTTCCTGGTTATCTCTTTATGAGCTCCTAGCATGTGCTGAGAATGGTCCTGTGCTGCCAGCTCTCTCCCCTGACAGACTTAGGACTTCCATTCCCTCTGTCTTGATGGAGACCTCCCTTTAGTGCCCCTCCTGGGTAGGGGAGCACACCTTTGGTGTCAGCCAGACACAAGTCAGGCTCCATTGAGCTTCTTGTCAGTTTGGCTGTTGATCCCATTTTGGCAAAGAACCTACTGGGCTAGCTCACTGAATGTCCCCCTGCCCATATCCAGCTAGCCCTCGTCCCATTCTTCACACCTCATCAGGTCACTGTCCCCTGATTCCTAACTGAATTCCTCTTAGCCTGGTCCATCCCTCCCCTACCCTGCTCACTGGTGTCAGTCCACTTGTCCCTGGTGTATTTGGAGTTGAGTTTAATCGCCTCTGTTGCAGCAGTCTTGAATAAGGCCTTTCTTTCTCCCTAACAGTAGCCTGACTGTGGCAACGGCTCCACTGGCCTAGCTGTATGCCCCTCTGGCCTACCTCACGTCCTGCCTTCATCATTGGTTCATTTGGTGCATTTTTCCATCCATCCCCTGCAGTCCTGGGAAACATACCATCCAACAGTCTTCTCTGCACTCAATTCCACCATCATCTTGGCTGATTTTTGCATCAATGTGGATGACTTGTCCAAAACCCAAGCCTCCCAGTTTGGGGATGGCTTTAGCTCTTGAGACTTTCTCCTCCACTCCACAAAATCTCCCACTGCACCTCCGGCCTACAGATGCTCCAGGAGTACTCAGATCTTAACCCTTTCACACCCTGCCTCCCTGAGCTCCTTATCTCTGCGCCCTTCCTCTCCCATTTCTCTGCATCTCTGAGCTCCCAGGGACCTACCCTCCCTGTGGCCTGTTTGGCCCCTGTCTCTTCCCTGTGTATCCTTCATTTGGGATTGTGCTCCTGGATGTTAGTGAGAAGCCCAGCGAGTGCTTTCACTCACAGTAAAGGCTAGGCTACATGGAGGCTGCATGGGTTATAGGTTTTCACACTTAAACTGTTTTACAGCAGATGAAAAGAAACATTTTGAGGAAGGAATGCTATTTCTGATTTATATTTGGGGTCACATGGAGCAGCAGTAGTCCTTCATCTGATGAGATCAGTGCCAAGGGCAGAGGTAGAACAGCACCTTGGGCACACATGAGTGTCCACATGTGCCCATTAGAGGGGCACACTTCACTCCCTTAGAGTTAGAACAGCACTTAGGCACACATGGGTGTCCACATGTGGGTGTGCCCTTAGGTCCTTGGTGTTTCATGGGTTCTGCTGCCCTCTCTGCTCTGCTTCCCTCCCTTTTTGTTCCTACAAGTGCTGTACACACACTCAGGAAGACTAGACTGAGGCCTGGTGGGTCAGATGATGTCCCCTAGCCATCAGTCATGCTGAAGACAAAAAGGATCCCCTCGTTTGTAAAAAGAAAAATAAGTGTCAAGTGTGTTGGCAGTAGGCATATTTTTATATTTTTCTCTTTGGAGATCAGAAACTTAATGAATTGAGCATAGAGAGCTAGGAAAATATGTATATTCACTTTGAAACTTTTTCTTATTTATGTCTTAAATTTTGCCGGCAAGTGTTATGCTATTAGAAGCCAACAAGAAGTTTTAAAGGAGAAAGTTGTATTTCTGTTCTTATTTTTCTTCCTAAGGGGAGATGTGTGTTCCTTAAGATAATTTTGCTGAAGTGATGTTAGGGGTGATGGAGGCTAGCTGGAAGGGAGACGGAGCGGAGGAGAGGGGACCTGGTCAGAGGCCAGCTTCACAATAGGAGGGCCTAGCTGAGGTCTGATAAGCTTTAAGCTGGCGATGGTCTTGAGATTGCCACCATCCCATGTGCATGTTATAGCTGTGTGTGTGTCTATGTCTGTGTGTGCATGTGAGTGTGTGTGTGTGCTCACATGCCTAAATCTGGGAGGAATGGTCCATCATATCCATTCATTTCTCAAAGGGACCTTTGCTCCTTGCCTCTCTCCCTCCTCCCCACAGAAAAGGCTGAATTCCTATTTAGAAAGTTGAACAGAATAATTTGTTTGGATACTAGTGAAATAGTGTGTGCTGATTTCTCTCGTGGAAGACTGACTTCTAAGCAGGACTGACCTAGCTGTGGGTGCAGTAAGACCCACCATTTTTCCTTTTCTCTTTACCCAAGGCCAACACTGGACAAATTGATGACCCCCAGGAGAAATACAGAGTCATCAGCAGCAACCTTGCCCTCATTCAGGTGAGTCTCCACTCTGTGGTATTGGTGAAGCTCCTCCCCTTTTGAATCTGTAGCCAGGTCTAGCCAGGTAGGAAGGGTGAAGGCTGGGGAGCCCTGTTCCTGCCCTCTAGAATGGCTCAGCCTGCCTCTAGGGCAGCATTATGCCCCCTGAGGTAGACATCTCTTCTGGGCCCTTGGCTGCTCCAGCTTCCCCACTCCTTGTTTCAAAGCCAAGCTTCTGGGTAGGCTCACCAGCACTTGCCCCTTCTCCTTCTTGTCACCTGCACATGCTATCAGGGCTCCTGTTGTGCTTCCCAAGGCATAGGACTCCCCGGATGGATATATCCTATCGTTGCCTTTGACTCATGATCTCTTCATGCTTACCCTTCTGGGGCATCTACGGATTCCTTCTGCCCCTCTGCCAGTTCCTCATAGCCTTTGAGAGATCCTTTTAGCTCCTTAAGTGCTTTGAGGTCCTCACAAACGTGTATGTCCTTCTGCCAGGCCCCAGCTGGGCTACATTCTCATCCTGAAACCTGGCTATTGATTCAGGAGACCTAATGTGGGGGGAGATGAAGGCAAGGAGAAGGCTAGGCCTAGACCTGGACAGGAGGGAGCTTTGTTTAGCACCTTCTGGGTCCCTCTGGGTGGGGGCAGCCCGTGCAGCACAGAGAGGCTGAAGCCTGCGATTAGACAGCCCATAACTTGTCAGCCAGGTAGCCTTGGGCAGGACCATATTGCCCTGTCAAATTGGGATAACTACTCTGTATGTCACGTGGCTTTCCAGGACCCCTGGATCTAACTCTCTGCTGGGCAGCCCCACAATAGCATAGCTGACTAGCCTCATGGTCTTCCCTCCTCAGACTCCCCTCCCTGGGAATGCCTGAGTCTGTCTAGTTTGGTGGTTGAAAGCTTGCTCTAGGAGTCAGTAGCTGAGGGGCCACAGGCAGGTCCCTTCACTTTTTCTGTGAGTAGATGGTTGTGGTTTGTGAGTGTGTGGGGCTGGCGCTGGCCAGCATATGGCCGGCACCTGTGGTGGTGGCCATGCTTGACGGGTGTTTCTTGCCAATTGACCGAGCTAGAAGCGGAGTCGCCTACAGCTGCCTACCTACAGGCGTCCCCTCTGAGGACCCTGCCTCCAAGCTGTACTTGAATCCAGCTTGCTTCTCCTCCCCTTCCCCTCTTCCTCCCCCCTTTACTCCCCGCCTTCTCTCCCTGCTCCTCCTCCTACCCCCTCTGCCTTGGTAGCTAACCCTCAGCCTTGAGGACTAAAGATGTCTGCACTGATTCCAGGCCAGGAAGCTTCCAGTTTAGCCCCAGCATGGCCACCTTGTTGGCCGTTTCTGAAACCCAGAGCTGGTTCCCCTTATCCAGGGCCCCTCCCATCCCAAATCTGTCCTCCACCCTTCACAGCTCAGCCTTGCCAGCTCTCTCTCTTGGGAAGGTCCTTTTTCTTCTTGTTCAGCTGCCAGTGAAGCCCTTTATAGCTCCACTCAGGCCTGAGTTTCTGCCTGGCACCAGGTGCCATGCACAGGTTGCTGTGGCTGCCCTGGCTGCAGGTCAATGTCAGGTGTGCCCCCTGCACCTGAGTGCACCCCAGTGCACCCCACACCCAGCACTAGTCCTGTGGCTGAGGGGCTAGAAGCACAAATGCAGCTAACCAGAGCCTGGCTGGTGTAGGTCTTGAGTATCTCAGCCACAAGTCCCACTGGCTGTACTTCCTTGTGTCACACCAAGTCCTCATCCATACAGTGCCCATTTCCACAGAATGGATTCCCAGCATATGTTTACTTAGCCCTTCTCTGAGCCAGGTCCTGGCTCAGCACCTAAACATCGTCATAGTGGGGTTATAATTCTGTCTCTCCCATTTAAAACAAATCTTAATTAACATCCAATCATCAGTGGTGCAGTAGACTTGTTCATTTGATTTTTTGACAAGTGCAGCACATTCTGTCATACAAATGTGGGGACTCCACAGCCACCCAGAGCTAGGTCACAGGGATCCTTCTCAACACCAGCCTGTATACTTCTTTACCTTTGCTACCCAGGGGCCCTGAGGTCTTCCTGGTCTTTGACTTGCTTGAGAAATCAAACTGCAATGAAGTTATCCTGCAATTTTACTGAATTCCTTAAGATGACTTCCTACATGCTCAAAGGGTATGAAGAATTTGAAGGTTTTAATTTTTTTTCAAAAGCCCTATCATTAATATTTGAGCCATATTTGAGTCCATCACTCTATAAACCTCACTAGCACCAGAAGTATTCTTCTAAGCTATGTTTTGTATCCACCATATGTCTGTACACACAGAATGTACACAGAGATAGTATATAGTTTACTGTATTTTAATGTAAAAATGTTTACATTGTATTTGTGATTCTGTAACTTGTACCTTTAATAATAACTAATGAATATAATTACTTAGATAGCACTCAGTAAATATAGTAGAACCTCCATAGCTGACTACCTGCCTGCAGTGACTACCTCCCTAAGTTGTCCTACTTTTCCAATTTTAGTATATGTGCTGCTAAAATGAGCACAAGTTGACCTAATTTCCATAGACTGGACATGCCCCACATCTGGGTATCAGTACAGTAGGCCTAGTTCCTTTTGTTGGCCACCTGCCTATGTGACCCACATGTTACAATTCCTTGGGTGGTCACCTTATAGATGTTCTGTGTATTAGCTGCAAGTCCTTTGTACACATATGCAAGTGTTTCTTTGGGAAAGATGGTGAATCATAGGTATAGGGATAAATTACAGCTAATCCCTCCCCCATTATTTTGTTTTTATTTGGCTTAAAACGGTACAAATTTACTGTCTTATAGTTCTGGATGTCAGAAGTCTAATATGGGACTCAGTAGGCTAGAATCAAGTGTTGGCAGGGCTGCCTTCCTTTCAGGAGGTCTAGGAGAGAATTGTATCCTTGCCTTTTTCTGGCACTGCAGGCCACTTGGATTCCTTGGCTCCTGGGTTCTTTCTTCGTCTTCATCATCATCATTAAATCATAACTGTGTACATATGGGGTACAATGTGCTGATTTGATATACAGTAAGGAATACATCAAAATGATTAATATAACCATCACCTCACTTATTTATTGTGGTAAGACATTTATATCCTATTTTTAGTAGTTTTGAAATGTACCATTCCATTGTGCACAATAGTAAGGTCTCACAAAATATCTTCCCTCCTTGCAACCTCTTCCCTCCCCACCACTCTCCCTCCTCTCCCCTCTTTTCTAGACTATAGTTGTGTTTTATTACTCATATAAATGTGTAAGTGATTATATATTGGTTTCATAATAGTATTAAGTACATTGGATGCTTTTTTCCCCCATTCTTAAGATACTTGAGTAAAAGGAATGTGTTTCACTTCCATCCAGGTAAACATAAAAGATGTGAAGTTTCCATCTTTTTTATGGCTGCATAGCATTCCATGGTATACATATACCACATTTTTTTTTTTTTTAGACAGAGTCTCACTATGTTGCCCTTGGTAGAGTGCCATGGTGTCACAGCTCACAGCAACCTCAAACTCTTGGGTTTAAGTTATTCTCTTGCCTCAGCCTTCCAAGTAGTTGGGATTACAGGCACCCACCACAACACCTGGCTATTTTTTGTTTGCAGTTGTCATTGTTTGGCAGGCCTGGGCTGGGTTTGAACTCACCAGCCCCAGGGTATGTGGCCGGTGCTATAACCACTGAACTACAGGCGCCAAGCCTATACCACAATTTGTTAATCTGTTCATGGGTTGATAGGCTTTTGGGCTGTTTCCATGACTTGGCAATTATATATTGGGCTATAGTTAACATTCTGTGCAGAAGTCTTTGTTGTAAAATGATTTTTGATCATTTGGGTAGATACCTTGTAGAGGAATTGCAGGATCAAACAGTAGGTCTACTTTTAGTTCCTTGAGAATTCTCCAAACTTCTTTCCAAAAAGGCGGTATTAGTTTGCATTCCCACCAGCAGTGTAAAAGTGTTCCCCTCTCTCCACATTTATGCCAACATCTATAGGTTTGGGATTTTGTGATGTGGGCTAATCTTACTAGAGTTAGATGATTTGATTTTCATTTCTCTGATGATTAAAGATGATGAGCATTTTTTCATGTGTTTGTAGGCCATGTGCGCCTATCTTCTTCAGAGACATTTCTGTTCAAGTCTCTTGCCCACAAAGTTATTGGGTTATTTGTCCTTTTCTTATTAGTTTTACTTCTCTTGTGGATTATAGCTATTAGACCTTTGTTGGAAACTTACCCTATAAAAAGCTTCTGCCATTCTGAAGCCTGTTTGCTTTACTTACTGTGCTCTTGGCTGTGCAGAAGCTTTTTAGTTTGATAATATACTTTTTTGTTTTTTGTTTTGTTTTGTTTTTTTAGGCAGAGTAATATATTTTTGGTGTTGCTTCAGTTGCCATAGGGGTCCTCCTTATAAAATATTTTCCCAGGCCAGTTCTTCGAGCATATTTCCTACATTCTTTTCTAGTATTTTTATAGTTTCATGTCTTAAATTTAAATCTTTTATCCAGTAAGAATCAATTTTTGCAGTTTTTGGCTGGGGCTCGGTTTGAACCTACCACCTCCGGCTTATGGGGCCGGCACCCTACTCCTTAGAGCCACAGGCACCACCCGAGAATGAATTTTTGTTAGGGGGGAAAGGTGACGGTCCAGTTTCAGTCTTCTACAGGTCACCAGCCAGTTTACCCAGCACCATTTGTTAAATAGGAAATTTTCCCCCCAATGTATGTTTTTGTTAGGTTTATCAAAGATCACATAGTAATAAGTGGCTGGGTTCATCTCTTGGGTCTCTATTCTATTCCATAAGTCTACCTCTATTTTTGTGCCAGAACTGTGCTGTTTTGATTACTATTGATTTATAATCTGAGATCTGATAACATGATACCTCCTGATTTGTTTTTATTTCTGAGTAATGTATTGGCTATTTGAGGTTTTTTCTGATTCCATATAAAATGAAGTACTATTTTTTCAAGATTATTAAACTATGACATTGGTGCTTTAATAGGGATTGCATTAAATCTGTAGATTGCTTTGGATAGTATAGATATTTTAACAATGTTGATTCTTCCCAACCATGAGCATAGTATGTTTTTCCATTTGTTAACATCTTCAGCTATTTCTTTTCTCAGAGTTTCGTAGTTCTCTGTATAGAGACATTTCATGTCTTCTTAATTCCCAGATATTTAATCATCTTCAGCACTACTGTAAAAGGAATAGAGTCTTTGACTATTTTTTCAACTTGACTATTGTTGTTATATATAAAAGCTACTGATTTGTAAGTATTGATTTTGTATCCTGAGATAATTGCTAAATTTATTGATCACGTCTAAGAGTTTCGTAGTTGAGTCCCTGGGGTTTTTTAGGCATAAGATTATATCATCTGTGAAGAGTGAGAGTTTGATCTCCTCTGACCCTATTTGGATACTCCTGATCACCCTCTCTTGCCCGTTTGCAATGGCTGAGACTTCCTTTACTATGTGGAATAGCAATGGAAACAGTGAACATCCTCATTCCTGATCTGAGTGGAAATGTTTTCAATTTTACTTTATTCAATGTGATATTGGCTGTGGGTTTGTTGTAGATGACCTCTATCAGTTTAAGAAATACCCTTCTAAGCCTATTTTCTTAAGTGCTCTGATCATGAAGGCATGCTGGATATTATCAGAAGCTTTTCTGTATCAATTGAAGGAATCATCTGGTCTTTGTTTTTTATTGTATTTATGTGATAAATTATATTTATAGATTTATGTATGTTGAACCAACCTTATCACCCTGGGATAAAACCAACTTGATCATGGTGTATAATTTGTTTGATGTATCGTTGAATTCTGTTTGCTAGGATCTTATTGATAATTTTTGCATCTATGTTCATTAAAGATATTTGTCTATAGCTTTCTTTCATTGTTGGGTCCTTTCCTGGTTTGGGGATCAAGGCGATATTTGCTTCATAGAATATGTTGGGAATTATTCCTTCTTGTTCTATGTTCTGGAAACAGTTATGTAATATAGGTACTAGTTCCTCTTTAAAGGTTTGGTAAAATGCTGATGTGAAGCCATCTGGTCCTGGACTTTTCTTTTTTGGGAGATTTTGTATTGTCGATGCTATTTCAGTTCTTGATATAAGTCTATTTAAAATTTCTGATTCTTTCTGACTGATTCTAGGAAGACGGCATGCTTCCAGGTATTGGTCCATTTCTTCCAGAGTTTTTGTAGTAATCATTGAGGATTTTTTGAATTTCTGTGGTGTCTGTTGTTATTTCTCGTTTATCATTTCTGATTGATGATATTACAGATTTTACTTTTCTCTTTCTAGTTAGACTAGCCAAAGGTTTATCAATTTTGTTAATCTTTTCAAAAAAACAACTTTTTGTTTCATTCATCTTCTGAATGATTCTTTTGTTTTCAGTTTCATTTAATTCTCCTCTAATTTTGGTTATTTCTTTTCTTCGGCTGGGTTTGGGGTTGGGACATTCTTCCTTTTCCAGTTGCTTAAGATGGCCCATTAACTTGTTGACGTCTTCTTTTTGTTTTCTTGATAAAGGCTTCCAATGCTATAAATTTACCTCTTAGGACTGCTTTTGCAATATCCCACAGGTTTTGATAATTTAGGTCTTCATTATCATTTTGTTCCAAAAATTTGGTTATTTGCTTCTTAACCTTGTCTTTGATTGAGCTATCATTCAGCATAAGGTTACTTAGTTTCCATGACTTTGCTTGAATATGAAGATTCCTGTTGCTGTTGAGTTTAACTTGTATTCTGTGATGGTCCAAGGAGATACAAGGAATAATTTATATGCTTTTAAATTGTTAACATAATTTTGGAGGATGATCTGTGGTCTGATGAGAAGAATGCGTATTCAGTTTTATTGGAATGAAATGTTCTGTGGATGTCTGTTGAGTCCATTTGTTGTAGGGTCAAGTTTAAGCCCATTATTTCTTTGTTTAGTTTCCTCTTGGAATATCTATCCAGAACTGTCAAAGGGGTGTTTAAATCTTCAACTGTTATAATGCAGGAAGATATCAAATTGTTCATATCTATTAGGGTTTGCTTTATAAATTGAGGAGCATTTAGGTAGGGTGCATAAATGTGAAGTATCAAAATCTCTTCATGTTGAGTGTTTCCCTTGACAAATATGTAGTGTCCATCCTTATCTTTTCTTATCTTTGTTGGTTTAAAACGTATTATATTTGCAAATAGAATTGGAACCCCTGCTTTTTTCTGATTTCTGTATTATAGATGTCCACTCTTTAACCCTGAGTCCTTTTTTACCCTTTAAGGTAAGATAAGTCTCTCATATGCAACAGATATGTGACCTGAGTTTTTGTGTCCAATCAGCCAAACTGTACCTCTTTAGAGGATAATTTAAGCCGTTCATATTAATTGCAAGAATAGATAGGCATGGTAGTGTTTTAGGTATCATGTTTTTCAAAGGTCCAGTGGATATTTCTAATATTTTCACCATTATAGATGTTAGGTTTTGTTCAATAATTTCTGAGTCAGTTTACTTTGGTGGAAGACAGTTGTGCTGGTCATTATGGAAAATGAGTCTGAAAATATCTTGGAGAGCTGGTTTAGTTATGGCAAATTTCTTCAGCATGTCTATATCAGTAAAGTATTTGCTTTCTCCATCATAAATGAAACTCAGTTTAGCTAGATACAGGATTCTGGGCTGAAGTTGTTTTGTTTTAGGAGATTGAAGGTCGATGACCATCCTCTTATGGCTTGAGAGGTTTCAGGTGAGAGATCTGTAGTCATTCTAGTATTTCTCCCTTTGTAGGTAATACTTTTCTTATGTTTGGCTGCTTTGCCTTCATATTAACTTTGGCAAAGTAATTACAGTGTCTCTAGGAGATACTTTATTAGGATTGAGTCTTGCTGGGCTTCTGAAACTGTCTACTATCTGAATTTCTCCATTTCTTGCCATGTTTGGGAAATTCAACTCCATAATATCTTGGAGTAGAGCATCTGTGCCTTTAGGACCATCCTCTTCTCCTTCAGAAATTCCTATAAGAGGTATGTTTGATCTTTTAGAGTGATTCCACAACTCTTGGGGAATGATGAGTTTTTGTTCTCCGTTTCTCTGCCTCTTAGAGCGTTTGGGTGCATTCCAAAGCTTTGTCTTCAACTTCAGAGATCCTTTCTTCTGCCTGCTCAACTCTATTACTGACGGATTCTACTGTATTATGAAGCTCCTCAAATAACTTTTTCATTTCCTTAAACTCTGCTATCTCTTTTCTCATTGTGTCCATATCCTTGGTAATTTTGTCTTCGAATTCATTGACATTTTTTTTAAGACAACTTTTGAACTACTCTTTGATTTATATATCTTTTTCTCCATTCTATTCATTTTATTTGCCATCCATAATCTGAATTCTATTTCTGACATTTCAGCCATTTGTATATGAATGGCATCTTCTGTTTTGTCTCCTTTTCATGTTGCCAGAGTTCTTCCACTGGTTCCACCCCATGAATATTTTCCGCAATTTGGCAATTAAAAGTGGTAAGGTGAGATTGGATTGGGGGCCCCAAGAAGTAGAGTTGTTCAGCCGTTAACGAATGAGCTGGGGCTTGTGATTATGGCTTATCCCATACAGACTTAAACAAAGATCCCTTTTGGAGCTGTAGCCGGAGACGCTGAAGACTGCTTAGAGAGAGAGCGTAAGATGGATCTGTCCTAAAATCAGCCACCTCTATCCAATCCCAAGGAATTGAGATATTAGGTTGTAATCTCATCTGGGGAGAGATACAAGCAACTGCAGTGCCCTGCCCCCCAACACCAGTGACAGCTGGTGAAGGAGATTCAGTCCTTTTCCACTTCAAAACAACTACCGCTCAAACCTTGAAGGAACCCGGGTGGATAGCCCTAGGTCAAGAGTTCTAATCAGATTGATCTGTACAGTTCAATCACTGCTCAATAGGGAGAATTGAAAGAGTCTGCAACTACTCAATAGTAGAATTCCACAGACAGTTCCATCCAGTGCACCAAGGGAACGGAGCTTTGTCCCCTCCCTTTAGCCACCTATACAGGAAAGATCACCATCCACAGTCAGGACAAAGGCATCAGCACCTGCACCCTTGAAAGTCTGAACTGGGCATTAGTGCCTCCACCTTTGAAAGTCCAAACCTGGCATCAGCACCCAGCCTTTGAAAGTCCAAACCGGGTGTCAGCGGCTCTCACCTTAAAAGTCTGAACCAGGCATCATGGCCCCTACCTGAGAAAGTCTAAACTGGGCATTAGTGGCTTCACCCTTGAAAGTCCGAACCAGGTATCAGTGGCTCTGCCCTTGAATGTCTGAAACCAGCATCAGCACCCCTGCCCATGAAAGTCCAAACTGGGCGTCTCCACTCCCACTCCCCATGAAAGTTCACCTGTGAAATTGGGTATCAGCCCTGCTGCCCACTACGTTTCTCTCCCCTGCACGTCCTGCTTCCACTCTAGTCATCATTTCTGCGCTGCTGTCCACACAATGCCTAGACCTCTCAGGCCAGGGGATGGCCACACACTTTGAGCTCTCCAGGGGGTTAGACCTTCAGACAGCCAGGAAAGGAGGCAAGGGTGGACTGAGAGTTCAGAATTGTGGGGGGAATATTTGTTCAGTTTTATACTGGGCAGGATGATGCCTAAGATCACAGGTGGGACCTCTCTGGAGGAGGAGGCCCAGTGTTTAGCGGCTCTCACCCATGAGGTAAAATAAGAGGTCTTTTGCCCCCTGCTCACTTGCAGAGAGAAAGCCTGGACTTGGGGGAAGGGTCTTTTGTCCTTGTAACAATGGGATTTGTACCTGGAATTTGTTCACTTGGATCCTCTTTCTTGGAGTCACAGGTTGCCTCAGCTGATATGATGTGTGCTTGTCTATCTTCTTTCCTATCTCAGCTCCCTTCCTTCCGTTTCAGAGACCAAATCTATCCCGTATCTCTCCTTCTTGTCAGGAGCCTCTAGTGAAAATTGCCTCTTGGGCAGCACATGTGGCTCAGCGGGTAGGGCACCAGCCCCACATACCAAGGGTGGCGGGTTCAAAACTAGCCCTGGCCAAATTGCAACAATGACAACAAAAAAATAGCCGGGCATTGTGGCAAGAGAATTGCCTAAGCCCAGGATTTGGAGGTTGCTATGAGCTGTGATGCCAGAGCATGAGGGCGGTAAAGTGAGACTGTCTCTTAATTAAAAAAAGAAAAAAGAAAGTTGCCTTTAGTTGGCCATCTTCCTTCTCCCCCCGGCCCCAATTCTTATACCATTACAACCACCATTAATTCATAAGAGAAAGATTTTCCTATTATTTGGCAATAGGTACTTTATCAACCCTTTAATCTTACCTGGTCTGACAAGTTAAAAAAGTAAATCTCATCCATCCATCCATTCATCGGGCACATCTGAGCACCTGCAAAGACCAGCCCTGTACTCAGGAGACCAGCATCACCTATAAATGAATAAGATATCTGTTTCCAGACTAGGATTTTATTTAGAGTTTTCCTGATGACTAAAGATGATTATCCTTTTGCATGTCTCACAGCCATTTGCATTTCTTTTTTAGTGAATTGCCTGTTCATATCCCTTGAACATTTTTCTATCAGGTTTTGAAATATTATTATTATTTTTATTGATTTATAAAGTAGACTTCCTTATTCTGGACACTAAATCCTATATTTATTTTTCTTTGTGGCTTTTACTTATATCTTTAGAAGAAGGCCATCTTCACTGTCAAAGTTTTTAAGCATATTATTCTATGCTTTCTTATAATTCACATTTTGGATTTTTATGTTTAAGGGTGTGTATATGAATGGTATGAAGTGGGGACCCATTTTTTTCCCACAAATATACAGATCTAATTTCTCTTACCCTCTTTATTTGGTATTTGCCTATTCCATTCTGATTTGAAATGCCACCTTTATCATACTAAATCCTCATAAAATTCATGATTAAATTTTCACATATTAAGTTTTCAATATTAATGATTCCATTCTTGGACTCTGTCCTGCTAATCAATTTGTCCATTTTTGCTGGCACCACACTGCTTTCATTCTTGTAGCTTCAAAATACACATTGAGGCCTGGTGCAGTAGCTCACACCTCTAATGCCTGCTACTTGGGAGGCTGAGGCAGAGGATCACTTATGGAGCCCAGGAATTTTAGACCAGCCTGGACAACATAGCAGGACCCTGTCTCTAAAAAAACAAAAATACACTGTTAATAAATACACTGGAACTCCCTCTTTAGCCTTTTTCAAAATTGTCTAGGCTATTCTCACATGTGTATCTTTGTGAAGTTTAAAATTTGTCATGTGCCGTGAAAAATCTTATGGAGACTTTGACTCAAATTCTATAGGTTAACTTGGGGAGCATTTTTTCTTCTTTACAAAGCTGGCTCTTCTCCTCCCTATATGTGGCTGAGCTCTTTGTTTCTGTGGCTTTAATAACATGACATGACTTGTTTCTGGGTTGGTACTTGAACTAGGAGTGCCAATATTGACCTGTAGATCAGGCACCTCCTGGCATAGCTCTAAAGGGCCCCACAGAGGTGTGTGCTTGACAGAACTCAGGGGCTGGGGGTGTGCAGCCAGGGTGGGGGAGGGCATGAGCAGTCAAGGAAGAAGAGGCCCATGGTATGCAGAGGCCTCCCATTGCATCCTGCGGCATCCCTGGGGCAGCGAGGTCAGCTGTCTGTGTTGCTGGAGGTTGCTGAGCACTTTCGCCCACATCTTTGTATGAGATTGTGAGAAAGAGACTGTGTGGCCCCAACCGGGTCCTGAGAAGAAGATAAAGAACAAGATTGTGCAGCTGAGGGTGGCATGCACCAAGGGGCAGAGGTAGAAGGCAGTCATTTGCAAGGGGTATAATTGGGTTGAAGGGAAGTACTGATCTTTTCCTGGGATTAGTGAGAAGGTTTTAGGGTGAGGGAAGGATGCAGTGGTAAGTGGCACCCTGGCCTCTGAGGTAAGCAAGGAACATGGTGAAGGGCAGGGAGGAGTGGCAGTGGCCCTCGAGACCTTCCTTCATCTTTCTGATTTCTGCCCTGACAGGTGCAGGCCACTGTTGTGGGGCTCCTGGCTGCTGTGGCTGTGCTGCTTTTGGGTGCTGTGTCCTGGGAGGAGTTAGACTTGGCCAAGGTGGGGTTGGTGTGTGCCAGCAGCATCCTCACCGCCTTCCTCGCAGCCTTCGCCCTGGGTGAGCCCTGCCCCACTGTGCACTTGCCCAGTACTCTCACCCACCTCCTTACTCCTCTGAACCCCTGCCTTGGGGATTTTTATGCTTTCAGTTCCTGTTAATGGGGCCAATGAGCATTATGCCCTCCCCTAGGGAGGGGTGTGTTAGGGAGAGCTGTGCTGCCCCCTTCACTCTCTGCTGTATGTGGGCCTGGCTGCGGCTCTGTAGTTGCACTCTTCCAGGCCAAGGTCTGATGTCATCTGTCCAGACAGTCCACTGGTCTGTGGGAACCTACTGTGCATGTCTTACAGACTGATGCTCAGGCCTGTGATGGGCTCTGCAGGCTGAAGATGTACTGGGCACAAGGTCCAGGTTTGAGCTAGAAGTCCATCTCTTCAGAGCAACCTGTTTGACCTGTGTTAGTCTACTTGGACTAACCATAGGCTGGCTTCTGGTGAGGGCCCTTCTTGGCTTCTTGGCTCCAGAAGTCAGATAGCACCTTCCTACTGTGTCCTCACTTGATGGAAGAGCCAAAGGAGCTCTCTGGGGTCTAGCACTAATCCCATTCATGGTGGCTCCACCCTCATGACCTAATCACCTCCCAAAGGCTCCCCCTGCTAATGTCACTGGGGGAGTATTTCAGCCTGTGAATTTGTGGGGACACAGTGCTTGATCCACAGCACTGCCTTCTCACGTGCACCTCCTCCTCTCTCCTTTATCAGGGCCATTGTGTTCTGTTTGTGAACCTTTGAGGTCATCTCTTGGTCTCACCTCCCTGCTAGAATGTCAGCTTCTGGAGGGGGGACCCGTAGTTCCTGCCCTGCCATCCCAGAGAAGATGCTTGGCATGTGTCTGTTGTGGGCGAGACATGTGAACCCCTCCTGGGGCCCACATACTGGTTGGGATAACCCAGTTGCCATACACTGGCCACGTCACCTTGGTGACTCCAGAGGGGCTGGGTGTCTGCTGTGGGCTGTACACATCCAGGGATGCTGACACACTGGGAAGAAGCACACCAGACTCTGCTTTTCATGTGTGTGTTCCAGCTGAGAGGCAGACTGTAATAAACTCATATGACTATGCAGAGAATGCGACTAAGGGCCAGATACCACCTTTGTGCCCAGGCCTTCCCTGGTCAGCACTAAAGTAGCTCCTGTCTGTTCATGCTTTATTTTAGTGTCGTGTTTCATTTACCTTAAATACATGTTCTTACACTTGTGTGTTGTCTGTTCCCCCACCTGACAAGCATTTCCCCTGATGAGGACACAGCCTTTTGGTTATTGTCACTACTTAAACCAAGGCTAGCATATAACCAGCTCCCAAATGTTTGCTGAGTGAGTGAACTTCATTCTGGTTCTCTTCTGGATCATGTGCTGGGTACATCTTACAGACCATGTGCCTTGCCTTAGTGCAGTAAAAGAAGGAACTATTGGTAACTTTGTAATTCTGTCCCCCTGCCTCTTTCTCACAGAACACCCTCCAGCCTCAGCTCTAGGCAGGTTTCCTTGTGGCTTATTTGGGGGATCTTGTCCCCACTAGGCAGCTACTCAGCTGCCTCCCTGTGCTAGTGCCTATGATCAGCTGGGGGTTAGAGTCCAGAAGAGGGGCCAGGAAGGAGCCCAGCTGTACTCTCACAGCCAGGATACATGCTGAGGGGCTCCTGGTCACAGCCTGTGTGTTGTTGCAGGTGGTAGAGCCACAACCCAGTCTGGTCAGAGGCTAGAGCAGGATCAGTGTGCCAGACTTTCCCCAAATGGAGTCTCCTCTGAGAACAACACAGTCTGGTGGTCCAGGTGGCCAGCTGCATTTGTGCAGTGCTGTGTAGAGAATACCATTTCTAGCTCCCTACTGTGAATGTCTGAGGTCATCTCTTGGTCTCACCTCCCTTGTAGAATGTCAGCTCCTGGAGGGGGCACATATGAGGAAACTGAGGTCCAGGGATGTGGGGGAGCTCATTTGTGTGAACATTTGAACACATCTCTATTGTCCAAAGTTGTCCAGAAACACCACCAGTGTCTCATAGTGGAACATCAGGGTGGCTGTGATGTCCTGGTGGTGGTTTCTATTAGGAGCCCTTGAGCTCCTTGTGTCCCTTATGTAGTCCCTGTGGATTGTTGCCAGCTTACCAGCCAAACTGTACAAACTTGGACTCGGGTAGAACTGGCATTTCAAAGGAAATATGGGACCTGTGACTTAGTCACAAGATAAGTTGGTGGTTCCAGCTGTAAGATGGCATCGAGGGGATGATTGTAATTATTTTTGGAGTTACAGGATCCCAGGTAAAGTGTGAAGATGTCAATAGCCAGGATAGGGTTCTTAAAGAACCAAGTGAGTCTGCTGAGTTAAGTCTTAGGCAGTACATAGGTAGCCAGAAGACTGTGTGACTGTCACTTTCAGAACATGGTAGCCCTCAGGAGGCAGGACAGCCATGGGCATGCACCTCTTAGGTCTCCATTGTTGTACCTGAGATCCTTCACCAGCTGCTCTTGGAATCCATGTACTGCTTTCTTGCGGCCATTGCCAGCACTGCCTGGTCCCCCAGGTGCCTCTGGCAGCCTGGCTGGGCTCGCCTAGACTGGAGTGCAGGTGAGGACGTGTCCCTGCATCAAGGTCCCTCCCTGTTTTCTCTCACAGGCTTTGTCCCTGATAAATCTCTCACACAGCTGATTCTACCTGGCATCTGTTTCTCAGAGGACCCCAACAAATACAGGAGACCACATATTTAGCCCCTGGGGGTTCCCACTGCTCAGAGTATCTTTGGAGCCCTCCATGCTGAGTGGGGCTGTGAACTTCCTGTCTTTGTAGTTATAGGTGATCTGGGAGCCCAAGAGCCATAGGCCATGTCACAAAGTGGATTCCAGCTCTCCCAGGCTTCTCAGGCCTCCAGTGTACTGGGAAAAGCTCCTGGGAAAGCCAGGAAGCCTGGCTCCACATCTAGGAGTGGTCAGAGGCAGGTTCACGACCAGCTTGCTAACCACCTGGCAGTCCCCTGTCAGCATCATGCTCCCTGAGATTGGAGTCTTCTCTCTCTACAGGAATACTGATGGTCTGTATAGTAACTGGTGCTCGAAAGCTTGGGGTCAACCCAGACAATGTTGCCACACCCATTGCAGCCAGCCTGGGAGACCTCCTCACACTGTCCATTCTGGCTCTGGTTAGCAACTTCTTCTTTGGACACAAAGGTAAGGATGGCTTCATAGAGGACAGGCCCTGGGGCAGGTTACTACCAAGGCTAAGTGAAAACTTTTGCACACAGCCCATGTGCTATGTTCTCCGGATTTCATGTGTTCAAAACATAATCCCAAACATGGTAGTGTTGAAAGGTGGGGCCTTTAAAAGGTATTTGGGGTAATGGGTGAATGGTTATCATAGGAGTTTCAGAACTAGTGGCTTTCTAAGAAGAGGAGGAGTCCTGGGCACGTTAGCATGCCCAACCCCTCCAGTGTGATGGCCTGCACCACCCCAGGACTTTGCAGAGAGCCAACTCCATCAAGAAGCCCTCACCAGGTGCCACTGCTTGACCCTGGGCTCTTTATCCTCTATATCAATGAGAAATTCGTTTTCTAATGAATTTCTAATAAATTAGTCATTTGCAGGTAGTTTTATGATCAGAAGCAGAAAAGGGACTTAAATAGAAAGTTGGTACCAAGAAGTGGAGTGTTGTTGATACCAACCTTAAATATTAAGATTAGAAAATATGATTAAGTACAAAGTTTATTCAAGCTGAAAGCTTGAGAATGGAAGTCATATTTTAAGAAAAAAAGAAGAGATAATTCCTGAATTGTTAATAAGAATTTACATTAAATAACAAAAGTTACTGAGTAGCTATACGTTTTTCTTCATAGCACATATTTTAGGAACATGAAGATAATGGGTGAGGCAGCTAGTCCGGAAGAAAATGCCTGTAGACATTTGTCCCCAGACATGGGTTTGGGGGTGTGACTGAAGTCTCACACTCAATAACTCAGCTCTGGGCTATTTTTCTTTTCTCATTTTTCCCATTTCCATCAAGATATTTCAAGGAAAGCATTGTAGATGAACGCAGGTGGTTTGGGCTCCTTTTGTGTTTAGAAGCTTAGTCTTGTGTCATAGGAAGGCTCATTCCCAAATAGCCCTGTCCCATGTGGTGGTGCAGGGAAAGGATATGTCTCAGTGAAGAACTCTAAGAGCACCAAAAGCAGAATTAGATTGGCATCACAGGTGGCAATAGTGAGACCTCAGTCAAGTCACTGTAGTGTTTGGAATACCATGAGTTTAGTTTTCTCTGAAGTAAAACCATGAGAGATAGACGATTGAAATATGATACACATAGATTTATTATCACAAAGAGAATATGTATGCCAGAATGAGAAAGCAAAAACCTATCCCTAAGCTGAAAACATCATGAAGAAAATTAAATTCTGTTATAGTACAAATTGTAGGAATGTAGTAAAAATTCAAAAACCATGGTCAGGGCTAGAATCTAATAATAGATGTGTTGAGGTTTTCTTCTGACAACCTAGTTTCTGTTTTGCTAGTTTCCCATTTCTATCAAAGATAAAACTTAGTGAATGAATTTACTTGCAAAATAAGTTTTGGTTATTTTATGTAGCCTGATCATTTGCATAAAGTGTGACAAGGATAGTGAATGTCCAAATAAGCTCTTTCCTGGAACTTGATAAGGAATTCTTCATTAGACATCTAAAAGCCTCAAGACTGGATAAGCCAAGGATTCACTATCAGACTGTGCCTCTGATTGGGTTAATTTCTATTGGGTATTGATGAGCAAATTTCTCTCTTCTGAAGGTCTCAAAACATCCTGAGGTTCCTGAGCCTGTCAGAAAGCCACATTCTTTTTTTTTTTTTTTGAGACAGAGTCTCACTATCTTGCCCTTGGTAGAGTGCTGTGCCGTCACAGCTCACAGCAACCCCAAATTCCTGGGCTTAAGCAATTCTCTTGCCTCAGCCTCCCAAGTAGCTGGGACTACAGGCACCTGCCACAACACTTTTGGCTATTTTTTTGCTTGTTGTGGTTGTCATTGTTGTTTGGCTGGCCTGGGCTGGGTTTGAACCTGCCGGCTTCGGTGCATGTGGCTGGCACCACTGTGCTATGGGCCCCGAGCCAAAGCTACATTCTTTACCTACTGCATGGTCAGGAATTATGTGGACAGAATACCAAGCCATTATTTCAAAGGGACTTTCTTTCAGCTCTGTAACATTGACTTCAATTTGCCAAAACAGTCTGATCATACCTAAAAATATACTATTCTAGTCAATGCCTTGATAGAGTAACCAGCATCTCCAGTTGTGTCCTGTTTTAAAAGAAAACTGGTTCTTGTTGAACTTATGGAAATAAGAATACTTATGAAATTTGTTTCTAAATTTTAAAGAAACCAGATAGAAAGGTAAATATTTCAGTCTTATTCACAAAAGTATACTTTCCCCAATTTCTGTAAGCTATAAATAGCTCCAAAGTTTTTTTG